>NC_068995.1:11058512-11061927 GCF_001194135.2 Octopus bimaculoides
ATATATATATATATATATAGACACTCCCTTACAACAGCTACGAAAAAAATGTAAAACAAAGCATATACCCCGTGAAACTGTGATATTTTACAGCATAAGATATAAGGTTCATTTATATTGTTTGGATTACAATATCAATAATAGATGTAATTTACATAAAAGAAAGAATGAAGATAACAGGATTAAAGTTAAACAAAGGGTGAGAAATGAGATAAAAAAAAAACGTCGATAGAGCCATCAATACGTTTTCCCTTTGATTCTGCATTAAGACTCCATGTTTCAAGGGTCACGTGATATTGTAGTATAGCCGGTGGACGATGTGGTGGTTTTGTTTGTATGTTTCTTTTTTCCATTGTTTTATTTATTTATTTATTTATTTTTTGTATTTCGTTTTTGCCTTTCCCAAAGATAATTGATTGGTTACTCTGCCTGCCTCTCTCGCAATGTGACTGCCATGCATTAAACTGCACGTGACCAATAACGAGTGCAGTGATGCACACCGCTAATAAAACTTGTAGAGATATGCACAGGCATACTGCTTAATAATAAGTATAGAGGAACAAACAACATTTGCGCTCCGATAGTGCTTTTAATTTTTTTCTAGTGTTTTTATTTTTTCTTCTGACTTGGCTGTCTCCGCTGTAGTTTACTCCGATTACCATAATCCATGTTGCGAGCCTATTGCTGGTCGTTTGAGATGTTAGAAATAGTAGTTAAATCTCTCTGAAACCATGACTTATCGTCTCTCTCCCACACACACTCGCTTTCATTCTAAACATGAACAGCATGCTAGAAATAACAAATGCCCAATCTGACCATCACTAGAGATTTCTCTGGGCGAACAAACACACCTAGCACTGCAAAGAGTTGTATACATACATACATACTTACATGCAAAAGTGCATATATGCACACGTACAAACATTCATATATCAATACATATATATGCATACACGGACATGCTCATACATGCACTCATAATTACATACAAACATGCACAGATATACATACATGCACACGTACATATATGTATTCGTACATATATCCGTACTTATGCATACATGTACACGTACATACATGTATTCATGGATACATATACACATGAGCATCTGTTTAGATACGTACATACATGCACACTTACATATATGTGTTCATTCATTCATTCATTCATGCATGCATGCCTACATGAATACTTTCTTTCCTCTGTCCACTGTTTTCTTCCCTCGTTTGTTCTTCACGAAGGCCATAGACTCGAAAAGTCAAAGACAATTCCATTTTTCTTGAGCGTCAAACTGATACAGATTGCTTGTTGGTCTCTTCATCTGACTTTGTCTTCTGGTTTTGTACTGTTTTGAACATTATATATATATGATTGGCCATGATAGATTGGAAAGAAAACGGAAAAAAAAACTGTCAGGATTAACGTGCATGCGTGTGCGTGCGTGTGCGCGCTTGTATATGGATGTAAGTGTCTCTGACGTTTCGAGCCCATGGCCTTCGTAAAAAAGAAACGAGGGACGAAAACAGTGAAGAGAAGAAAGAAAACGGAAAAAAAAGCCTGTCAGGATTAACGTGTGTATGCGTGTGCGCGCATGTATATGGATGTATATATGTGTATATATGTATATATATATATGTATGTATGTATATGTATATGTGTATATATATGTATATATTTGTACATATGTATGTATATATATGTATATATTTGTATATATATATGTATGTAAATATATGTAGATATATGCATGTATGTATATGTATGTATGTATATATATGTATGTATATGTACGTATGTATATATATGTATGTATGTATATGTATGTATACATATATATACACAAATATATATACAATGTCGATTAATTAAAGTTATCGTATTTACCACATTAATGCGTTAACGACTCACTTTGCTACATGAAAAGCCCTTGTAGATACACGAGAATGTGTTACTAGCTATGTATAAATATATATATATATATATATATATATATATATATATATATATATATATATATATATATATATATATATATATATATACATACATATATAAATATTGTATTGTATCCATTGCATGCACTCAAGAGCCGTTTGTTCCCGCTTCCACTGCATTCACCTTTTTTGTTTTTCCCCTTTTATAAAGGGGCTGGGTTAGACAGCATCTTCCTTCTTTTCCCCTTCACCCTACTTATTCCTAACAACAATCATTGATTTATCTTATCCGAGAAGCAGCTCTTATGTTTTTGTTATTTGGTTCTGTTTATTTATTATTTTTTTCCCTTGTCCTACTTAACTCCCTAGTTTATTCGCTACATCAAGCTGGCTCGACTTATGAATGAATGAATGAATCTGTCTCATTCTCTCGCCTCTCTGCATCTATCTATCTATCTATCTATCTATCTATCTATCTATCTATCTATCTATCTATCTATCTATCTATCTATCTATCTGTCTGTCTGTCTGTCTACCTATCTATCTGTGCGTTTGTCTATCTATCTATCTATCTATCTATCTATCTATTTATCTATCTGTCTGTCTGTCTGTCTGTCTGTCTGTCTGTCTGTGCGTTTGTCTATCTATCTATCTATCTATCTATCTATCTATCTATCTATCTATCTATCTATCTATCTATCTATCTATCCATCCATCCATTTGTCTGTCTGTCCCTTTGCCTGTCTGTGTGTCTGTCTGTCCATTTCTGTATATATCCGTCTGCCCGTCTGTCTGTCTGTCTGCCCGTCTGTCTGTCTGTCTTCCCGTCTGTCTGTCTGTCTGCCCGTCTGTCTGTCTGTCTGCCCGTCTGTCTGTCTGTCTGCCCGTCTGTCTATCCGTCTGACTATGTATGCGCCTTCTCCCATCTATCGCTCTATCGATCTCTCCCCTTGTCTTTCCCCATCTATATTCCCTATATTGTTAGTCTTCATTCTTCTCTGCCACCATCCATCGTCTATGAATCTATCTATCTATCTATCTATGTCGCCTTTCTTCATCCATCCGTCCTTCCATATCTCCGTCCGCTCGTCTTTCTGCCCTCCCCCCGCTCCCCACCGTCTATCTCTTACTCTATTTGCCTTTCGTCTCTCCCACTTCAATCACTGTATCGATCTGCCCCTTACCTTTCTCCACTTATCAATACTCTCTCTCAGGTTTATTAATTTCTCCCTCCCTCTCGCCATTCTTTATCTATCTATCTATCTATCTATCTATCTATCTATCTATCTATCTATCTATCTATCTTTATTTTAACACATATCCATTTAGATATGGGACCTAACAAATTATATTTAGACATACAAAATCAATCGGGGTTGTTTCGTTTGAAATAATTCTATTTTAGATAAAATCTCTTCTTTTTAGATTTCGAAATATTATACATAAATAGATGCACCCCACCACCTTTCGATATGTGTAA
>NC_068995.1:11062302-11067837 GCF_001194135.2 Octopus bimaculoides
ATATATATATATATATATATATATATACATATGTGCAAACTTTCGGTAGTGGTAGACGACGTCTGATGACATAAAAAAAGGCTACTCTTGAAAAGAGGGCGAATGACGTCACCTCACACCGTCACTCTAGCCCAACACCAAAGGAACACCTATATATAAACACTCCCACACACAACCAGAAATGACTTTGACGAAAGTAACATTAATTCTTTATGTCGTTCAATTTTTCTCAACCGATCAATGGACCGAATGAGTAAACCTATCAATAATGAACCTATAAACACTACTGGAAAGAACTGTAAGTTAAGTTTATTACAATAAAGAAATATGGAATGACCATCATTTATGCCTTGTCCATGGATACGACGGAATGTACTGTAATCAGCTCAGGAATACGGACTATGCTCGTAAGAAACATGTGATTTGTGGAAACGCGCGTAGCGATGCATTAAAGAATATATGAATTTCATCCATGCATTATTATTATTACAGATAGTAATATAAAAGTCGGGATGCGTGGCGTTCGGTTACTCAATAAATGAAAAATGCATTAAATGCTACAAAACGTACACGTAGGACAAATACAGAAGAACCGTAATTCTTCTTCAGTTACCGACCAGAAAATACTAATACTCAGTTTCGTGCCTTTAACGATAAGCTTGAGAACTTTATGTATGTAATGTATATAGCACGGGCATGGTTGTGTGCTTAAGAAACTCGCTTTGCAACTACATAGTTTTGGGTTCAATACCAGTACGCGCTACCCTGGGCAAGTATCTTCGACTATATTCGACCAGTGCCTTATGAAAGAAATTGGTTGAGAGGGAAACTTTGTTGAAGCCCATCTTATATATATATATATATATGTGTGTGTGTGTGTTTGTATTTGTGCTTCTCCTTACCTTCCACTATATGACAACCGCTGTTGGTTTGCCTAAATATTTGCAACGCTATTTTCTAGAGTTATAAGTTTAATCAGGCATCTACCTAATTATGTTGATTTTAGTATCCTTTCGTATTTTTTGGGTGTTGTTGAAGAATAGAAAGCCATACGGGAAAACTGACTTTAATTTACTTACGCCGTTTGGGCGTAACTGCAGAAGTGTTCCTCTTCGCCCACCAATTTCGTCTCCTCCTAACTTTCAGAAAAATGGGTTTTTAATAATGAAATTTCCTACAAATACCTTTCAGATGCTGTAGATTACGATTATATCGTAATTTAACGTGAAAAAAAGAAAAAGAAAGGGGGAAGGTGATGTTTCACGTATCTCGACTTTGTTTCCTTTACACATGTTGATAATTTCATTGCAGTTATCATTTCTTATGTTGGAAAAAAACAAAAACAAAAAAAACAACACAATATTGAGGACTATTCCACCCTTTCCCGAAATTAACAACATCACAAGTAGCAACGAAAGAGGATTTTAGAATAAGCCTTTCATCATCTTTGCCTTTCATTCTTTCGGGGGGTCGATAAAATAAAGTACCAGTGAAGATCGGAGCCGATCAAATGTAGATCGGAGGCCGATATTATCTCCTTGCCTCCTCCTTTCAAAACAGCTTGGCATTGCGCCAAAATTTGAAAGAGCTATGTAATCCACTGTCCTCGTTTGAGGACAGTGGTATTTAGTTTATTTACTGCAATAAAAGTTAACTAGATGCTTCCGTATGTGTGTTATCCCTATTTATATAACTATCTTCAAAATTTCGACAGGGTTAAACTGGATTAACATGGGTTAATGTAGTATCTTATTGTTTCCGTCAATAACTCACTTCATTTTCACTCTAAAGAAATATTTCTACCAATCAGTGCTTCTTAAAATATCTTACTCTTGGCTGCACTTCCGAAATAACAAAAAAACAAAAAAAAACATTCCTCCGCGTCACTGGAAATATTTTATTGATAAGGAATATATTAATAAATGCATAACTAAAATCAAGTCGATATAAAGAAACCTAACTCCAAACGGTACTTCATGTATAACACAAAAATACAGCCACTTTAAACTTTGTATAAATATAAACATTTTAATAGCCTTCTTCAGTTACTGTTACATTCAAAATATATTAATATATTCAAGAATAAATTAAACGGATCTTGCTGTAACAGAGGTTTTAAAATTCACTGCAGCGAGACTAGTGGTGGATTTAGGCATAGACTTAAGCTACAGATTAAGGGCCTCTAAATTCACAAGGGCTTCGATATAATTAAGACTAATGTGTTTTCAATGTCTGTGTGGCCTTGTGGGGCGGATTTGTTTACAAGCGGTCTCCAGGTTTTACACAGTTTACGGCTTTGCTTAAGTCTAAATCCAGCACTGTAGGAGACCATTTCAATTTATGCAATGGAGTAGAAGTCACCAGGGAAACAAAGATGATGTGAAGATGGGAAGATTCAAGGACAGTCGTGTCTACTTTCTTATATACATCAGCGAAAGGCACACACACATCTGTACATGTACATATGTATGTGTGTGTGTACATGTGTACACCCATACACAAACACACACATATGTATGTATGCACATACATAGTGTTAACTTTCGTTGTAAGCATGCAAACATGTCAAATGTACTATTTCTCCTTTGGTTGAAAAAAAACAAAAAAACTAGTGAACAGCCATATTCAGTTTTCGACCCTTATTGCGGTCTCATCAGTGATGTTTTCATCAGCTGATCAATCCCAGAGAAACAAGGAACCAGTTCGTTTATATATACATCAAATGTAATAGCTCTAAAAAATTGGGGCCACTAATTTGCATTCTGTAAATGCTTAACACGTTATTTAGTATCAGAAGTAAGTCATCAGGGAACCAAGTACTGAATGGCGAGAGAAGGGTGATGCAATGAAGAGTGAGTTAAATCTTTGGCCAGTACAGGAGACAATCCTGGATATATTTTAGTCTTACGAGGCCCCATCAACGTGTCATAGATGTTTTCGTATTTACTAGAACTTTGATAGAAAAGAAAAAATAAAAAGACCAAAAATGATTGACAAACGATCGATTAGTTAGTTGGAATGATATTTAACCAATTGACTAATAATAAAGGATTTATTAATATTGGCGTAATAACTCTCCCTAGATACAACAAGAATTTGTATGAATTTAGTGGAAAAAATAATCACATGATATCGATTTACAACAATCTCACTTTATCATGCACTGAAATACAAGCGCCCCAACATGGCCGCGGCCTTAATGAATTGATAACGGAAAATGTGACTGGTGGTTATTTGATCGATTAAAAGACAACGGTGTTGTTGTTTTATCCTAAGTCAACTGATCAAGCAGACGAAGATCAAAGTGTTCCAACCGTGACTATCATGCCTTTTGTTTTGTTTTCATACATATTTAGGCCTACGTTGCGCAGTGTGTCATTTCTGTTTTGTTTCGTTATTGTTTTTTTCTGTATAGACAAGTATGATTTAAGGTAGATTTAGCTGTTATTTCTAGCCGGTCGATTGATCACGGAGTAGTGATCCACCTCAGACGTTACTAAAGACGTCAACGATTTTATTTCATGCGACGTTCTTGTGACATATTTTGGGCCCCGTTGCTTCGACTCTTATATATCGACGGTGCTAATGATACAGCTGCTGCCGATGATGACGATGATGATGATGATGATGATGATCTATCATAATTCCATTCGATGACGAGTACGAAGAAGACGACGAGGAGGAGGAGGAGGAGGGGGACGAAAGTCATTCTTATTACAATCTCCGCCAACGTCGTCGCCCTCTCGGCCTCCCCTTCATCATCTCCTCTTCCTTTCCCTCCCTCTCGGTCTCCTGCTCCTCCTCCTCACCATCACGTCATCACAACCCTCCTCCTCATCGTCCTCATTATCATTATTCCCACCGTCGTCGTCATCGTCAATAGCATCATCATTGTCATCATCATTGTCGTCATCATCATCATCGTCAGCATCGTCATCATCATCATCGTCAAGATCACTACCTTTAGAATAACGATAGACATATATTCAACAATAGCAAACACCAGGAGCATTGCCCCCTCGTCCTCAATAATGATAATATGAAAAAGATAATAATAATAATAATAATAATAATAATATTAATAAATGATAATGATAATCATAATTTATAATGATTTATTATATTTCCATTTTTCATTTTTATTTATTTTCTTTTTATAATAATAATAATGATCGTTTCTTTATAGCGATAATTTATTTTTACCATCAAGTTTTCTTTCAGAACCCAAAAAAAAAAAGAACCAAAAAAAAACCCAGTAAAAATCACAAAAGAATCAAGAAAAATGTTTCTCTAAAATATGATTAAAATACTTTGGTATTCCATCATCTCCCCCCCCCCACTCTCGCCCCCTCTCTCTTTGTCTCTGTCTCTCTCTTTCTTTCTTGTTGCAATATACCCGCTTTCTACTTCCCTTATTCTCAGATTGAAATACTGAAACGCACTCTCCACCCTCTCTCTTTATCACTACTCACTCACCTCCATCCCAACCTCACCCTCCTTATCCCATCCATTACGCACTCTCTCTCTCTCCCCTTCCTCCGCCTCCTCCTCATCATCATCACCTCTTTCTTTCTTCTTCTTCTCTTCTATCTTCAATTACTGACTGACTGACGACATATATACCTTAATATTTTCTGTCTCCTACCAACACCGCCCGCCTTACTCTCTCTCTGTTAATCTCTCGTTCCACTTGTTCACGCCGCCTTTTTTTTTTTACAAACAGCTCCTGTGTCGGCATTTTATTGATGGAATAATAAGAAAGAAGACATTAAGCTTATATAAAAAAAAGAAACCATAAAAACAAAAATGAGACAGAAGCGGCAAAGGATTTTGGAGAGCAGGGGACGGAGGAAGAAACATGGGTGTTTTTAGGAAACTAGTAGAGCTGAGAAGAGCAAAGTAGATTAGGAGAAAGGGTAAGGGTTGATCAAATGATGGGATGCTCGTTTCTGATTCATTTTTGAATAGGGCTTACGCCACCTTCTTTCCTTCTCATATCCCTCAACCTCCTTATTTTCCACCCCACTTCTCATCTTTTGTTACCTCCCTTTCTTACCGCCCTCTCCTGTCATAGGTCTGTCTCACTGTTTTTGCATCTATCTATCTATCTATCTATCTATCTGTTTATCTATCTGTTTATCTATCTATCTATCTATCTATTCATACATACTCGTGCTCACCTCTACCCATTCGCACGTTACCCGCATAGTACTCTTTATACTATATTCATTGTCATTTTAACAAAAGCGAAAGACTGAAAACGATAAGTCCAGAAGGTATTAACATAAATAGACAGATGAATAAATTAATATATTCGAAAAGAACCTCCAAATTATTAAAACGATATCGAAATTTCACACACGCACACACGTCTGGATGTTGCAGACAAGAGTTAAAAAAAAAAATAGTTAACGGAAAACTCCGAGCATTGACGAAATAAATGTGCAGCTTCAAGCAATATAACGTACACACACACACACACACACACACACACACACACACACACACACACACACACACACACACACACACACA
>NC_068995.1:11068265-11082990 GCF_001194135.2 Octopus bimaculoides
CACCTTGGGCAAGTGTCTTCTACTATAGCCGCAAGCCAACCAAAGACTTGTGAGTGGATTTGGTAAACGGAAACTGAAAGAAGCCCATCGTAAATGTGTGTGTGTGTGTGTGTGTATAAGCGCAGGCTTGGGTTTGTGGTAAGAAGCTTGCTTCCCACTACAGGATTTCTAGTTCAGTCCCACTGCGTGGCACCTAGGTCATGTGTCTTCTACTATAGCCTTGGGGCAACCAAAGCCTTGAGAGTGGATTTGGTAGACGGAAACTGAAAGAAGCTCGCCGTAAATTGTGTGTGTGTGTGTTTGTGTATCTTCCGCCACCACTTAACAGGTGTTGCTTTGGTTACGTTCCCGGAATGTAGCGTTTCGGCAAAAGAGATCGATAGAATAAATACTAGGCATTAAAAGATGAGTCCCGAGGTCGATTTATTCGACAAATATTTTTCAGGGCGCTGCCCCAGCATGGCCACGATCAGGTGACGGAAACGAGTAAAAAAGAAACGATGTGTATATGTGTGTATATATTCTTTTACTTGTTTCAGTCATTTGACTGCGGCTATGCTGGAGCACCGTCTTTAGGCAAGCAAATCGACCGCAGGACTTATTCTTTGTAAGCCTAATACTTATTCTATCGATCTCTAATGCCGAACCGCTAAGTTACGGGGACGTAGACATACCAACATCGGTTGTCAAGCATTGGTGGGAGATAAACACACATACACACACACAATGGGCTTCTTTCAGTTTCCTTCTACGAAATGTACGGTGGTCGACTTGAGGATATAGCTAATGACTCTAGCCCAAAGTGCCATGAAGTGGGACTGAACTCAGAACCATGTGGTTGGGAAGCAAGCTTCTTACCACACAGCTACACACACACACGCACGCAAAATTTTCAATCGGTAGAATTCAGTTAGTGACTCAAGGGCCGAGTGTTTCGTGAATACATATGTCAGTTAGTAACTGCCGACGGAAAATAATAATAATAAAAAATATATTATTTTTATTCTAATTTTCATTATTATTACTATTATTCTAAGAGAATTTAAATAATAAAAAAATATAAAATTTAAAAGAACCCGCCAAAGAAAAAGATGAAACAGAAGAAATACAAAAGGAAACAAGTGCAGAAAACGATGAGAAAGAAAATAGAAATTCCTCTATTGTAATAATAATAATAATAATAATAATAGTAATGATAGTAACATTCTTTCTTCTGTGACAGGGAAATTCCCCACTATAACCTGAGACTGTCGTCTTGAAAGCAAATTGTCTTTCCCTTTTCTATATAACACCTTCCGGAACACAGATCCGTCCATGATCTCACAAAAGACGCCATGAATCATTTGTCTGTCTGTGTTGCTTTCTACACTCATGTCGTGTGACTAATTTTACCGAATACTTTGTGTTATAATTGCTTAATCTCGACGGATCTCCGTCGGTTTCGACTAACTAATTAACGGAACTGTCTGCTCATTGAATTATAGAACAAATAACTGGCAGAGTATTCCAGAGTATTCCAGGAATGATGAAATAAGTACCAGTTTATTATTGGGGTCCACGTTATCGGCTAAACCCCAAAATGCAGGCCTTGTACTAAGAGTAGAAAGAATTATAATTACTCTCTCTAAAGTGGCTAGTTGGCAGACCGGTTAGAGCGTCAGACAAAATTCTTAACAGCATTTCCTCCGACTCATTACGTTCTGAGTTCATATCATGCCGTGGTTCACTTTGGCCTTTCATCCTTTCGGGGGTCGATAAAATAAAGTACTAGTTGAGCACTTGGGTCGATAATCGACTTACCCTCTTTTAAAATTACTGGCCTTGTAACCAAAAATTGAAACCATTATAATTGCTTACCTTTAATGGATCTCTGTCGGTTTCGACGGTAAGATGGGTATTACTGTTTTTCGAGTAATTATCTGAACTAGGCTGTTTGCTCATTGAATTGTAGAACAAACGAGTGACTGAGTATTCCACAGACTTGTATAGCCTTAAATGTAATAGTTCTCGTTTAGAATCAGCACGACACAGTTTATGACTAGGCTATATTTTTGCATTTTTGAATTACTGGTACAAACTATACAGACATTTTCGTTTACCCAATGTCACAAGGTATGATTCATTCCAGTGCTATTATGTGTAAACAACGAACAATCCCACCTTCCCAAACTTAACAAACCTCCGAAGATCACCAAAATCTAAAAAAAATATCCTCCCAAAGACAAAAAAAACAAAAACAAAAAAAAATCAAAGAAACAAAAACATAAAATCCCTTCTAAACCACAAAAAATACCACACCTCCTCCCCACAAAACTCCTCCCCACTGCAAAAATCTTCCACCCATCAAAAAAGAATTTGTTCAAAACGTCAGTAAGTGATATTGAACCCGGGGGCTGATGATTGCAAAACAAGCTTCTTAACCACTTGGCCATTCCCGTGACATAATTCACACACACACACACACACACACACACACACAGATCACCGTATTTGATAGCAGCAAAGACGCACGGGCATAGTAGATGCACTTCAACTTCGCATATTGCACCCAGGGTGAGTTATTTTGCGAAATAAGTTTTTGAGGTAAAAAAAAAAAAAGAAAACATAAAAAATCGTCTTAAATGCCATCAAATATGGTAGGTTTATCATTCAAATACCAAACAGTATCATTCACCTGATTCCCTTTTGGCAGTCATTCTTTTCTTTCATGATGATGACGGTGATAATTAGGAGGTGAAGTAAGAGGTGCGTTGTTAAAATAATTAACATTCAGCAGCTCATCACTGTAACAGTTACCATTATTAGTAACATTAGCAATCCTTTCTCTATTATCATCGACAAAAGCATCATCATCTTTATCCATCGTCATTTGTAGCGTTATCATTGTAATCTTCATTATCGTCGTCGTCACCATCATCATCATCGTTGTCAATGACATCGTTAACACCACCACCACAATAATTATCGTCGCCGTCATCATCATCATCATCACTGCCACAACCGTCATCACCTGCACCAGCACCACCACCATCATTATCATCACCATTATGGAACAGCAATCAAATTACACCATGTCTCACCTGCACCGACTTCAACTAACAGCCAGAAAGCCATTGTAGCTAACGGAAACGTCATGGTCATGACTGTTTTATTTTTGATCAAAATGCTACATAAAGCTGACCTGAGATTAAACAACAGCAACGGAACAATATGAAATATTTACAGTTAAAATAGGTGCGGCTGTGTGGGTTAACGAGTTCGCTTCACGAGCAAGTAGTTCCGGGTTCGGTCCCACAGCGCGGTATTTTATTTATCTATTATAGTTCAGTTCCCACCATAAGGCCCAGTCTTCGTTGTGTTGTGGATGCTTGTCTGGCCCTGAGAGTTGTGCCAGTGGAGTGCAGTTTCCTTGGAGGGTCTTCCATGCTGGACAGGTTCAAGGATAGAGGTCAGACTAATATTGACTACCTTTTTCTGGAGATGAAAATGGGTTTGCGTAGGACCAACTCCCACTGACAAGAGAAAAAGCAAAGTTACAGCAGTATTAATGACGACGATTCAAAACTAGGAAGACCAGAGTGAGGAAGGGCTTCTCTCAGGGAAACCTATAAAATTGGTACTTTCCGTTTAACTTACGTAGAATACGCACATATATATGTATATATATATTATAAAGGTTAAAAATCGTTAATGATTCTACCAGGTGGTCAACGCAGAAATAAAAACCTCATACGTAAATTTTACGAACTATTTTATAATTATATACATATATATGTGTGTGTGTGTGTGTGTGTGTACGTACATATATATATATGTACATGTGTGTGTGTGTATATAGCGAGAGAGATTTTGTACTCTAATACGTTCCTAACGGAATACACTTCAATACATATATATATTTTCTTGCCTTTAACCCTCGAACGCGGAGTATAGGCCACTTATAATTGAATTCCATGTCGCATAATTTTTCGCTTCTGTACTTATACTCTGCCATGAATGTCCCCCTTTAGCTAGTTACTTTTGTGTTGATCTACGCCACGAGTTCTTAGGCCTACCCCTCTTTCTATATCTATCCGGATTCCACTGTAAAGCACTTTTCATTACATTTGGTGTGTCTTTTATAATTGTGCTACCAATCCACTTCCACTTTTTCTTAAATATATATATATATATATATATAATACTGTCCTGTTTTTTTTTCTTCCAAAATTTGATCCTCCATAAGTCCTAAATTTTATTTTGGTACGTATGGGAGCAACTGTCTTCGATGACTTATTTTGTCGTTCGGTGCTCGAAATGAGGAGTAGATAGACAGCCGACAACTGACGTAGAGTCGTTCTTTCTATTACTTGTCCTGTTTTCCGTTTGTTTCTCTCGTTTGCGTATTGAACTCATTTACTTTCGTATTTCATGTTGTTTACTGTTCGGTGACGTTCTGTACCCACATATGCATGTGTGTGTGTGTGTATATATATATATATATATATATATATATACACACACACACACTCTTCCTGTGTCTGTTGTACCTGAATTTCAAAGGGCCAGCCTTGTGTTGTGACACTCTGTGACACGCCGAATCACCCCGAGAACTACGTATAGGGTACATGTGTCTGTGGAGTGCTCAGCCACTTGCACGTTAATTTCACGAGCAGGCTGTTCCGTTGAGTAGATCAACTGGAACCCTCGTCGTAGTAACCGACGGAGTGCCAGGTGTATATTTTTAGGTATGTATGTGTGTCTGGCGGAGCTTCAAGTTCATATCGACCGGTGCGAAAACTCGGTTGTCCTTTTCAAAAACTCAACTCAGTTATTCGAGAAACATATATTGAAATAAATAGAAATATAAAACGAAACTTATTAATTCTCATATTACTTATAATATTGTGCTTTACTTTATTTTGTCTGTAGAAGCGATACAAAGATGTCTTCCTCACTGTATCATCTCTTAATCACCAATATATATATATATATAGATATATTTTGGGAGGAAGACAAGCTTCGGTAGATTTGTCAGAAATTTTTCGTATATGATTGTAAAATGTGTGTCAGGAAGACGAGAGATATTGATATGATCTATTATGATGAATTGAGGGCGACACAGAGCAAACAAATTAATAGAGGAAACGAAGTGGTTCGTTTCGGTAAGAATTAATCACATTGCTCACTTTCACTTAACCCTATACACTCTAGTTTGTCTAGCGAGACAAACCTGGGGTGAAAAATGGAATAAAAAAATAAAAAAAAGAGTAATGTGACGACGACGACGATTGTGATGTCGTCAGTGATATGAGCGAAAACTTTCAGATGAACTCGCGTCCTTTTTTTCTTTTTGGCATCCTGTTTCTACTTCTTCTTCTTCTTCAAATTCTTCTTTTTCTTTTTCTTGTTTTTCTTTTTCTTCTTTTTCTACCACCAGTCCATACCCCTCTTCCCATTACTCTGACTAATAAGCAGAAATACGTAAGTGTATGGTTCGACGGCAGGGTCAGAGATTGAAAGCTGTTCGTGGCGTTTCGGTTATCTATCATTAGCTACTTGTTCGTTACTTTCCAAAATGAATGATGATGTGTTCAAAACGAAAACGGGGGAATGGGGTAAAAAGAAAAAGAAAACAAAAAGCATCAAATGAAGAAACAGAAATGGCAGCATCTTCTCTTCGCTGAAAACTGAGAAACACATCGAATTAAAGACTCCCGTCGATATTAAAGTCTCGTCATATTACAGACAATCAGATTATAGTAAAGGGTTTTTCATTTTACACCCACCCCACGGAAAGGCAGGGAGCTGGTAGAATCGTTATCATGCCGGCCAAAATGTTTAGCGGTATTTCTTCTGGCTTTTTACGTTCCGAGTTCAAATTCCGCCGAGGGCGACAAAATAAGCACCAGTTGAGCGCTGGTGTCGATTTACCGACTTAACACGTCCCCTGAACTTGCTAGCCTTGTGCTCAAATTATTATTATTATTATTGAGTGAGAGAGCAATGCATACCATCAAAGTGACACTAGAGTAGAAATATACGAAGCCCAATATACCCATCATGATGACGGGTCTGATAAGGGTACACCATGCACATGGATCATAATGATAAGTGCGCGACATGTTGATTTCATATCAAGATAAACAGCGCATGACCTTACAGGTAGGGCCCAGTTAGAATTTTCTTCAGGTCGAGTAGCCCACCCCGCTCAAAGGCCTTTGAATAAGGGTTGTTTAAGGATGTTGAACGAAACACTCGTTTCCAGAGGTGAATTATTCAAACCCCAAAGAATTCCTCTCAACACATGGCTATGATGCTCCTTCAGTATTTCTGCTCGTGATCAGAGATGCACAAGGGACATGCTCAATTGATTAACGTCAAATAACTGACAAGTAAATCTGTGGTCCTGAACTGAATATTTGCTGTAGCCCATCTTTTTACACCAAGACAAACACGTGTATCATAACACCTCCAATCAGTTAAGATCAGAAGCTATGAGAGCCAGTGCCTTGATTTGCATCAGTGCATTATTATTATGAAGAGGTTGACTTTGCCTTTCATCCTTTCGGGGTTGATAAATTAAGTACTAGTTGTGTACTGAGGTCTATCTAATCGACTGGCTCCCTCCCCCCAAATTTTGGGCCTTGTGTCTAGAGTAGAAAAGATTATCATTATTAAGAGGTCGACTTTGCTTTTCATTCTTTCGGGGTTGAAAAATTAAATACCAGTGAAATACTGGGTCGATGTAATCGACTTGTCTCCTCCCCCAAATTTCAGGCCTTGTGCCTATAGAAAAAAAAAGGATTATTATTATTTTTATTAAGAGGTCGACGTTATCTTTCATCCTTTCAGGGTCGATAAATTAAGTACCAGTTGCGTACTGGGCTCGATCTAATCGACTTGCTCCCTTCCACAAAAATTTCAGGCCGTGTGCCTTTAATAAAAAGGATTATTATTAAGGCAGTAAGTCGGTGGAATCCTTAGCAGGCTGGACGAAATGCTTAGCGGTATTTTACCCGTCGCTACGTTCTGAGTTCAAATCCCACAGAGGTCGACTTTGCCTTTCATCCTTTCAGGGTCGATAAAGTAAGTTCTAGTTGAGCGGTGGGATCGATGTAACTGACTTGTCCTCTCCCCCAAAATTTCAGGCCTTGTACTTTCAGTAGAAAGGATTTATTATTATTATTATTATTATTATTATTATTAAGGCGGCGAGCTGACAGAATCTTTTGCACGTTGGGCCAAATGCTTAGCGTATTTTGCCCATCGCTACGTTCTGAGTTCAAATTCCGCTGAGGTCGATTTTGCCTTTCATCCTTTCGGGGTCGATGTAATCGAGTAGTCCCCTCCCCCACCACAATTTCAGGCCTTGTGCCAGCGGTAGAAAGGATTATTATTATTATTAAAGCGGTGAGCTGACAGAATTGTTAGCGCGCTGGACGAAATGCTGAGTGATATTTCTTCTGGCTCTTTGTCTTTCAACCTTTCGGGGTCGATGAAATAAGTACCAGTTATGCACTGGGTTTCGATAGAATAGACAAACCCCACTTCATCTTAAAATTATTGACCTTGTGCTAGAATTTGACACCATTATTCCACCCTTCCTTTGTAAGTGATTAACAGACAAAACCTACAAAGAATTGCCGTTTTCATACAAAGGAAAATCTGTCTTTGACTCGGATACATTTGGAAATGAATTTAGGTTGTTAAATTTCTAATGAGTTTGTTGGCACATATCATATCGTGTTTTGCAAATACTTTGAACTAATTAAAATATAATTTGATATTCACGGGAAATTAATCCAATCTTTTAGTGAGATATTTATCATCTTTAAATTTCAAGCTTATTATATCAACTTATTGATTGGAAGCTTATGGGAATAAAACGTGAAATTTATGAAGGAGACAATTGATCTATGATATAAACATTTCATGTTTAACATTTGAATAGGAGAAAAAATAGCAACAGCAGTAACAACTAGATATTGATTCCTGTCCGTTTATCTATTCGTTGTGGAATATTGGAATATTCGAAGCACGACTGAATACAGTAGATATTTCGTTGTTAAATTAAGAAAATAATACATATATCCCAAGTTGACAGATGCAACAAGAAATTACTCAGTCTTTAAACCTTATTTTATTTTTGCCGTTGTAGAAAACAAGATGCTGGTGATAAAAGAACGAAATTTATACTATGAATAAACTTGGCAAATATGCAGCTGTGTCTTTAGAATAAGATTCTGATTAAAACGAAATACGTATGAGAGAGAACTCCCACAGATAAAGAATTCTTTACCCCACAGGAAAATATTGAAGAATTTTTTTATTGCTCTGTGTGAGTCCCGCTCACAGAAACCTATTTTACAGGTGTAATCAATAAGTTCACGGAATTTTACCTGACCTGATGAATGAACAGAAAGTGGGTATCGGTAAAAAAAAAGAAAAAAAAAAAATTTTAATTTCAGCTCGAACGGGAAAAGGACTGTCGAGTTGTAGGTGTGTGTAGCAAGATGAGTCAACGCGAAGACGAAGCGTTATCGATTGGCTTGCACTTTACCAAAGATGTTTTTAGATCCGTTGATAAGAGGAGATTTTTAAGATTGAAGTGCCATAGTGTAATTATATATATACCGTCTTCGTTTTCACTTTTCTAAAAGAATTTCTTAGTTTCTTTTTGAAATTAATTACCTTATCCATTAAGATTCAGCGGCGACATTCCTTTAGGGTTGTACTAATATTACGTGTAATCATCAGACTTCAGGAATGCAATAAATTGGGGGAAAAAAAAAAATACATAAAATGAAAAAAAAGGAATAAAAAATCATGAGACAAAAACAAGCAAACAAACAACAAATAAACAAACGGCATTCTTCCTTTACCCGAACGGAAGAAAAGATATAGAATACCAAAGAGGAACTGGCTGAAAAATCTGAATCCTTAAGTCCTTGACTATGGTTATGAGTTGGCTAGATTAGTCTTGAAGAGAATCTCTTATATCCTCGGGATTTTGATCTTGATATTTTTACCGTTCATCTTTTACTTGTTTAAGTCAGCGGACTGCGGCCATGCTGGGGCACCGCCTTAAAAGGTTTAGTCAAACAAATCGATTAAATCTTTTTAAAGTTCTTTTTTTTTAAAGCACTTTCTTGTTTTTTTTTTTTTAAAGTCTGGTACCGACTCACCTGGATTTCTCTTACAGACATTTTTACCCCTAGGACTTAGTCTCGGCAAAGATTTCGGAATGTACGTTCAAATCATTTGAGCGCTACGAAGTGTTTTCGATCTTCCACCAGCTGATTACAGGTGTAGTATTGCACACTGTACATATACAGGGTTGGCCAAAAGTCACTCGACAATCAATCAAATTTCCATAAATACTATTTAGATTGCGCATCTCTGGATTTGATCTGTTGACCCTATACCTTATATATCCTTTATCTTGTTTCATTAGATATCTTTCACAACATTCTGCAACGCAGCTTTCTCTTTTCGAAACACGAGGATATAATTCTAGGAAGATATAGCTGCTATTTTTTGCCGGTCATAATTGAGAAGCTATTTAAATCGGACAAGCGACACGTCTGAAGAATCATATTAAATCTTTGACGAAAAACCGCATAATTTGCGAGAATCAGTCTAACAGCGTTAGAAACACGTCGCACTTATTTTCGGTTTTCAAAACACTTTAACGCGTTTTAACAATGAGAGCACAAGAATAATTACAAGACAATTACGATGTATGATTCTTTTACATTTGGAATTTAAATAAATTTTTGAGATCTTTATTTTTGCTGAACGCCTATGTTGTCTTCAACGATTTCAATGGAAGTATATTACAATTTAATCGCATTTTATTTTATTTTATTCTCAAAGAAATAATATGCCATGTTATTTTCTTTCAAAAATGCTGTTTGCAAAATAGAAAAAAAAAAGGGAAAGCAAGAAAAAGAGAGAAAATGATTGCAATTGTGTTGTTTATTGTTGAATTTTTAACTAATTTTTTGTAGTTACCAGATATTGTATAAGTGTCATCTTTTAATATATTATGTATATGATATAGATAACACTTGCATGCATATATATATATCTGTATCTATCTATCTATCTATCTATCTATCGCTCACCCCCCCTCTCTCTCTATATATATATTATTCATATAATATGCACATATACATATATTATATACCCTCGCAATATACATGTATGCCGGTAGGTGTGCCTGTGTACGTATACGTGTGCATCAGTGGCACTTGATTACACCTACATACATGCAAACAACCCACACATGCATACACACATGCGCTCCTCCTAGACATATATATTTATATAACGCATGCATACATATACGTTTAAACATACATTTGTGTCATATACATGTGTCGTGTATATATATATATATATATATATATATATATAGGTGTGTGTATATATATATTTACATATATGTAGATATATAGGTGTGTATATATACATACATATATGTAGATATATAGGTGTGTGTACATATATGTAGATATATAGGTGTGTGTATATATATGTAGGTATATAGGTGTGTGTATGTATTAAACGGATTAATATGCGATATTTTAGTTCAGTTTGTTTGGACGATTACAGGCAAAAATGTTACATTTGTTAAAAATATAAGAAAAATCACAACTCTAAGTCGACTGTTAGTCTATTATAAAATAGTTTTAAACAGTTTATTTAGCAGTAAGTAATTTCCATTAAACGGAACTAAAAAAATATAAAAACAAAGGTAAACAAACAAAAAAAAAGTAATTAGAAAGTAAAAAAGAATAATAGAAACTTAAAAAAAAAATATCATTAACAGCTCAAATCAATTACGTGATAAAAAAAGAATTGAAAATCTTATCGTATTGGTTTTTTTTTTTTTACATAAGAACCAATAGGAAATTTATTGCTTCTCGCTGCCATCATATTTTCCCTCTTCTATAAAGATACTGCTAAAAAACAAAAAAAACAACAACATTAAAAGTAAAAATTAAAAGTAAAAAAAAATGTGATAAGAACATGGTGGTGTGGTTAAGAAGTTCTCTTTCCGACTACGTGGATTCAGGTTCAATCCTGATGAGGAGGACTTTCAGATCAAAGTGTTTTCTATTCTAGCGTCAAACCGATCAATGCCTTGTTTTGGTGAATTCATGAAACGGAATGTGAAGATGCACATCACACACACACACTATACATCTGTGCGTGTGAGTGTCTTTGTGTTTATCCCCTACACCGCTCGGGAACCGGTATTGGTTTGTTTGCGTTCCTGGAACAGCGGTTTGGTAAAAAAGGAGTGTAGAATAAATACTAGACTCAAAATAAGTACTATGGTTGGTTTGTTTGACTAACTCTACGCGGCGCTGCTCTAGTAGTTTCACCGTTATGGTTACTTGGAGCCCTGCTTTAGATGTTCCAAGTGTTGCTGGATATCTAACCGGAACAGATAATCTGGGAAATACTAATGCAATAAAATGTTCCGAGTTGATTCTACCGGCAGGGCTCCAAGCAAGTATAATAGCGAAACGTACGTAGGAACTAATAATATAAACTTGCGCTGAGGTTGTAATCGACTTACTCCTCCTCCGAAATCTGCTGGCCTTGTGCCGGAATTTGAAACCAATAGTAGTCAAACCTCCAAAAAATCCCACCCCACTGCCTTTACAAAAAAGGACGCAGCGGATAGTGAATTCTTAGATATATTATATTTGAAAAATATAAGACCGGATGTCGAAGGAGCAGATGTGATGCTTTCTATTTTGTCTCTTTGCTATGTTAGATTAGTAAAACCGTTAGAAGCGTCGCAATAATGCTTTGCGGGTTTTCTGTCAGCTCTTAAAGTTCGAACCCGCCAATGTCGATTTTGCTTTTCATTTTTCCGAGAGCGATAAAGTAAAGTACCAGTTAAAAAGTGGAGTCGATGGTGACTAAATAAGAAACCATTATACATCTGCTTATAGCGTTGGATTCAGCGGAGTCGTTAGAGTATCCGAAACATGCTCTGCGTTTTGGGTTCAAATCCCGCCAAGGTCGACTCGGCATTTCATCCTTACGAAGTCGATAAAGTTAAGTACCATTCATGTACTCAGGTCGATGTAATCGACTAGCACCCTCCCCCCTCAAATTTACTGACCTAAACTAGAAACTAGACCTAAAATAGAACTAAATCTAAACGAGGAACAATTATAGGCCTTCTTATTGAGGACTGGCCTGGGTATAAACAGCAACAACAACAATGCACAACTGCAGAAAACAAAGCAGCAGATAAACTTACAATTTGCCAAGTCGCCGAACCGATTTCGATTCCTAGTCAAAGTCACTTCGCTCCAGTTATTCTTGAAAGGATCTTAAAACGTGTTCATAAAAATTCCAATATCTCCTAACAAAAGAAGCCGAATGTTGTCTTTCTTTCGTTTGCCACAGCAGGCACAATTCTGTTTTATTTAACTGCAAGAAGATGCAAGCAATACTGTTATTGGGTCGTCGTCGTACTACTACTTCTAAATCTTTCATTTTATGGATAAACAGATTGAGCTACTAAATGTTTAACAAGAAAGATTTACTCCTTCGCAGCATCATTTCATGAAATTATTCAATTTTATTTCTGCTTCAACGCGTCATATTTCTCCATTTTCTTCATTAAAGCTTTCTCTCTCTTTTCTATCATCGACTAATATCAGCTTTGTTTATTTGTTGTTTGTTTTTTTTTGTAGTTTTGTATTTGTTTTTGTTTTCTGAGCCTCATGGTGGATTTGAAAAATCTTGGAAGAATCTTAGAATCGCATTAGTCATCAACAAGAGGCTATTCACATAAGTTATTTAAGAAGCGATAGAAGAAGCTTTGCAAAACAGCAAACCTTCGTATCAAACAAAATGAAGATACGTAACACACAAAAGTGGAATTGATTGCAAACGAAAAGAAATTTGTTGCGTTACAGAAAACCAGCTTATCTAAAAAGAAAGAGAGAGAGAGAGAGAGAGTGAATGGACTTCGTAAATATTGGAATTGTATTAAGTCTCAAGTTCTCTTGAAATGCGTTGGAAGAATTCATTATAAAAGGGTTGAAATCCACGTCTTACGTCTCAGCGTGAAAATGAAAGAAGAGAAAAGTAAAACCGCGAAAATTGTATACGAATTCGTGAGATAATAGAAATAGCTTCTCGTTTAGGTACAAATGTAGAATATTTAAGGAGAAGGGGCTTACTTGAAACTATCGATCCCAGTGCTAGACTGGTCCCTTGTTTTATCGACCTCGGATGGATGGATGAAAGAAAGGCAAAAATTAAATCACTGCGGGATTTGAACTTAGAACGTAACAAACAAGCTGGAAGAAATATCGCGAAATATTCTATCCGACACTCTAACGATTTTGAATCCACACCACTAAATGAATGAATAAGTATATAAATAAATAAATGAATGTAAATGAAAATGCGGAACAGATTCTTTTCAGTAAGAAAAATAAGGAAGATGGTTGCCAAAACAATACACAAACGTATATATACACGCGTATATATACACACACACATATATAAGTATATATGTATGTGTGTGTATGTATATAATTATATGTATAGATATATATTTGTATGTGTATACACACACACACACACGCAAATATATATGATAAGCAAAAAGGGTAAATGATAAATATCTACAAACATATAATACACATACACAAATAGAAATATATGTCTTTATTAGATATATATATATATATATATATATATATATATATATATATATATATATATATATATATATATATATATATATATACATATATATAACATGTAAAAATATACTAAATAAATATATATTAGATATATAGAAATAAAATGTATATCAAATATATGAATAAAGATATATATATATATATATATATATATTAAATGCGATGTAAAAAAAAACACTGTGATAGACACAATGACAATGTTAATAGCGTTGAAATAATAGTAAAAGTAATAAGAAGAAAAAAACGATAAACATTTCGTTATAACTGTCAGTAAATGATTTGAATTAGACTTGATAAACAAAGTGAAAAAAAAACGAGAGTTTTTGTAGCAGTTTATTATAAGAGAAGGACAAAGCTTTATAATTCTTTCGAAAAAACATTGGCCATAACATGTTGGTAACGATATTCATGTGGGAATGCAAAATTGGCGTAAGAACATTAATGTGGGAATACATGGAGAGAACGGTATTAATGAGGTAAATACAACATTGAGATAACGCGATTAATGTAGGAATACAACATGGGGATAAAGATATCAATGTGGAAATACATGGAGATTACGATATGCTTTTCTACTCTAGGCACAAGGGCCGAATTTTTTTGGGGGGAGGGGGCAGTCGATTAGATCGACCCAGTACGCTGCCGGTACTTAGTTTATCGAGCCCGAAAGGATGAAAGGCAAAGTCGACCTCGGCGGAGTTTGAACTCAGAACGTAAAGATGGAGATAACGATATTAATAGGGTAATTCATGTTGCTAACGATGTGAATGTGGGACTACACTACGGAGGTAACGATATTAATGTGGAAATACAACATGGCGATAAGGATATTAATGTCGGAATATATGGAGATAAGGATATTACTGTGAGCATACATGGTGATAACGATATTGCTGGGGGGATGCAGCATAGAGATAATGATATTAATGGGAGAATACAGCTAAGAAGTAACGCTATTACTGTGGGAATACGGCATGGGGATAAGGATATTAATG
>NC_068995.1:11083580-11086399 GCF_001194135.2 Octopus bimaculoides
AATAGAAAATCAAAAATCGGAATTATCAACCACTGCTCATGCCGCCACTTCTATATCTACTACTGCTCTTCTTCCTCCTCCTCCTCCTACTGTTGCATCTGTTGTGGTGGTACTACCACTACTCCCACCACTACCACCCTCACTACCACTACTACTACTATTGCTACTACTACTACTACTACTACTACTGCTATTCTCACTACTACTACTACTACTACTACTACTACTACTACTACTACTACTACCACCCTCACTACTTCCACTCCCACTACTATTACTCCTACTACTACCACCCTCACTACTACTACTACTACCACCACCAACCTCACTACTACTACTACTACTACTACTACTACACCACAAAATGTATCGGAAGTAATGTTTATTATGTAAGACTTTAATATTATAATAGCTTCCACCATTTGATATAATAATAAGAAACAGTCAGTGTGTGTCTGACCTGAAAAGGTCGGTTTTCAGTGAAGTGCAGTTATTATATGGCTATACATACATACATGTATTACAAATATATATATGTGTATATATATATATATATATAAGTAGAGTCCTTAGAAAGCGGAAATATTGACACATAATCGACTATCTCTAAAGTGAGGAATACTTGCAATAAACACTCTTCTTCCTATTATTTCTGGTTAATTGTTATTGTCGCATTGTTTACATCGCCATTGTCTTTGTCTTGTCCTAAGAGCTTTTCATTTGGTTGCGGTCCTTGAGGCCAATAAAAGAAATCATCATCATCAGCAGCAGCAATGAATGAAAACATTACTACTACTACTACTACTTTTGGGACTGCAGTGAAAAGAGCTGTTTATTTGAGTTGGTGTTTTTGTTGTTTCGATGATAGTGTTGCAATTTGCTATTAAAAAACAAGATAATAGGTTATTTTTTAAAATTCTTTTACTTGTTTCAGTCATTAGACTGCGGCCATGCTGGGGCACTGCCTTGAGAGAATTTTTAGTCGAATGTATCAACCCCAGTACTTATTTTTTATTCTATCGGTCTCTTGTGCTGAACCGCTAAGTTACGGGGACGTAAACACCAGCACCGGTTTTCAAGCGGTGGTGAGGGACACAAAGACACACAAACACACGCAAATATGTGCATATATACGACGGGATTCTTTCTGTTTCCGTCTTCCAAATCCACTCACAAGGCTTTGGTCGACACGAGGCTATAGTAGAAGATACTTGCCCAAGGTGCCACACAGTTGGACTGAACCCAGAACCGTGTGGTTGGGAAGCAAATTTCTTTCCACACAGCCACGCCTGTGCCTGAAAGTTTCATTTGTGAAATACAGTTGTTTTGAATTTGCTGCTGAAAGTGATTTATGTTTGTGGTGGTGAGTGGGGGAGCGCTAGGAATGTGGCGTTGGTGTCCAGGGTGTGGCAGCCTGAAGAATTTTCGGGAACCAGTGTTCTGGCCGAATCATCGGGCAGAAGACCTAGGGGTAGAACAAGAGCGAAATAGTTGGATAATATATTTAATCTTAGTTGCTCATTCTTGGGAAACCAGCCTGAAAGTGTAATGACGGTCGCTTCTGACGGGACCCGATAGAGCAGGTGCCTGAGGGCTCTACGCTCACAACACCCCCAGGAAGAGTGGGCAGAGAAGATGGATGGGTGAATGGGAGGAGGATAAATAAGTATTTAATATTCTTATTTGAAAAAAGAAAAATATATTGGTCATGGTTAGAAATGGAATGAAGGGATAAGGTCTGCTAGGTTTAGAAAATCAAGACATCATGGCGGTGTTTTTACCTCTCCACCGGGAGTTGAGTTCCCAAAGCAAGCTGTTAAATAGAAAACATTTCGATTGAAACAAGAGAATAAGCATGCGCAGTAAAAACAAGTAATCAATAGCAATTTTAATCAGCAAATGTACAAAAAAGAAAAAGAAAAAAACCTGGAGAAAAGGAAAAAAAGAAAGAAACTGGTAAAATATTATTTGACCAATTTTGTGACATACATGCTGGAAAGTAGGGTTCTTGAGGTTAAAAGGTATGTCAGCTCATAGGAGCCCTTTCATCTGAAGACTGTTGACTAAAACCCGAAATCTGACCTATTAAAGGTACTTGATGTAAAACGGGTCAAGAAGGACATTTATCTCTGGTTCTATGGGAATCGTGCTCGGCTTAACAACAATTTCTAACATGAGTTCAAGATCAGAGAACTGGTAATGGTAGTGGTGGTGGTGGTAGTGTTTTTGTATGTATGTGTGTGTGTGTGTGTGGAGTTTAGTCGACTAAATCGATCTTTGTGTCTGAATGGTACTTTATGTTATTGCTTGCGGATGGATGAAAGTCAACGTTGACCGCGGTATGATTTGAACTTGAAATACAAAGAATTGAAACTAAACACCACAAGGGATTTTCCTGACGCTCTAACAATTCTACCAATTACCCCATTTCCTTTCCTGGGTCAGAAATTTTAGTAGCAAAGTGTAGGTCCATAAGGTCAATTTTATTATATTACATTCTTTTCCATCTGATTCGACAAAATTTGAACTCAGCTATAATTAAAGACCACAAAGCATTTTGTTTGACGCGCTACCGGCTTCACCAGTCCACTGCCCTTGGGGCTGAGTTAACAATTCTTTCTAATTTAGAGACAAAGTTAGGAATTCGGGACTGGAGAGGGTTAGACGATGCAATCAATTTCAGTACTTGGCTGGTACTTTATTTCATCGACCCTGAAAGATAGAAGACAAAATTGATTTCTGCAAGATTTGAACTCAGAATGTAAAGAGCTACGAGAAATAATGGTTTCAAATTTTGGCACTGGGCCAGCAATGGTAAG
>NC_068995.1:11086457-11088153 GCF_001194135.2 Octopus bimaculoides
TAGAACGTGAAGACGGATGAAATGCCGCTAAGTATTTTGCCCGGCGTGTTAACGACTCTGCCAGCTCGCCGCCCTAGAGCAAGAAGAAACAATCCCACGAAGGTTTTTTCTCCGATGCTCTCACGATTTTGTCAATCCACCGTCCTATGTGCAAAGCCAATAATAAGAAATTATCCGCATCGTTGGATGTTCATACTATGCTGTTTATTTATTTATTTATTATAAAGAAGTGATAAACCGTCGTAGTTGTGGTTAAAAAGCTCGTTTTGCAACGACGCGGTTCCTGGTTCAGTTCCACTGCACGGCATCTTGGGCAAGTGTCTTATATTGGGTTAATGCATAATTACTGCGGATTTTTTTCAACGAATGTTATTCAACAAAAACAATAGCAATATTTAACAAAATCATCTTGAAATGACGGTCTGACCGTCTGCCAAGCAAATGGGAAGCAGTAATTGAAGTAGATGGTGAATATGCTCCGTAATAATCATTTAAAGATGTTTCTGTTACATGCTGTTATTGTTTTTGTTGAAAAAAAACCGCAATAATTATGCACCAACTCAATACTATAGCTCCGGGCCATCCAATAATTTGTGAGTGAATTTGGCGGACGGAAACTGTGTGGAACCCTGATTTAGACATATATAAATACACGCATACGTGTATACACACACACATATACGAAGGAGTACTGAAAAATTTCCTGGCTTTAAGGATATCGCGAAAGGCCTGTTTGGAGGCTCGACCTTCCGAATTCTTTTACAGGCTTAGAAAAACTGAAAAACCGCTGCAATAAGTGTTTGAATCTGAGACAGGAACATGTTGAATACAATCATAAATAACTGGTACTCTTGTATTTACTGTTACCCAAAGCCAGGAACTTTCCAGCACCCTCTCTTATATAGATGTATATGTGTGTTTGTGTTTGTTTTCCCAGCATCAGTTGACAACCGGTTGGTTTGTTTACGTTTCCTTCACTTAGCGCTTCGTCAAAAAAAAAAAATTGATGTTACACTTATTGCTTGCGTTCCCGTAACTTAACGTCTCGTCATGACAGACAGATATAACACTTAAAAATAAGTACAGGGATCAATCTGTTCAACTAAATCATTCAAGGCAGTGCTCCAGCATGGTCGAATGCCATGATCATCGGCAAAGTCTGCGTCATAAACTAAAATGTATTCGGTTATAGAGCTTCGGAATGGACTAATGAGAGAATAGTGTGCGATTTTGTATTTGTCTATTCAGTCACAGCTAGCAGAAGGTAGTTGTTTGAGAGTTCGACATATCATCTATAAAGCTTCTTAATAAAACTTGCTGAATTCAAGGTTCAGACGATTCCTGAGGTAATTTGATGTTATCTGCAAGAATCGCATGTTTCTAGAAATTCCTGTGTTGCCAGTTGTGGCCTAAATTGATGGTTATTTGTCTATTTCGCTTAGAATATGATTACACATTGTTTTTTGTGGAAGAGAAGGTGAAAGAGTAAAATGAAGTCAAAGATAGATGAAATGAATAGACAGATAAAGAGAGAGAGAGAGAGAGAGAGAGAGAGAGAGAGAGAGAGAGAGAGAAGGGGAGGAGGAGCAAAAAACAAACTTGAGAACGTGTTTGAAGAGTATTTTCTGTGTAAGAAATCACACACACATATACATATATGCGTGTGTATGTGCATACATACGTAAGAACACACACA
>NC_068995.1:11089373-11093589 GCF_001194135.2 Octopus bimaculoides
ATATATATATATATATATACGTGGTCTCTGCTTCTGTCTCGCTCATATATGCCTATATATGCTAAATTTAATTACATGTGTGTGAGAGCGTCTACGTATTAACTACAAATCGGTCCATTCCAACAAGAACGCATTATTCCGCTCGAGATGTACAGCCATTCTCCTCTAATTCTAGCAGTCTTATAAACAGTGTACCACTTATAACACTGCTGGAAACTTATAAGCAACGACATTATTGTACACAGAACCAGTGAATATAAATATAAATAGTTTACAACTATTTGGTGCCTCTTTTAATTCAGTGCTCCCCATCGTCGTCACCATCTTCATTTCTAAGATTCCACACCCTCCACCGTCTTCCCTCCTCCTCACCAAATTACAGACTGCATAATTTGCCGTCTACTTGCCGTCTACTTTAACTGCCATCTTTAATTGGGACCGGAAGTGCCTTCTTGATGCACTCATATGTCATCGTTTGAAGCTCAATGGACGAACCATGTGAATCAAAAATAATGACAAATATTGCTAACACACACACACACACACACACACACACACACATAGTATATGTGTCCTTATATATAATTTTTAATCATCACTTTATTTAGAAACTTCAAAACATTTATCAGTCAACTCATTTTGTTAGTCTACATTACTGCTTTCTTTCTTTTTTCTCTTACGTTCCATTTTCTCTCTCTCCCCCTCTCTCTTCGTCCCTTTTCTGTCTGTTTGTCTGTCTGTCTGTCTCTATATGTTTGTGTACGTGAATATGTGAATGTATGTGCCAGTAAATCAATCGATCAATCAATCGATCGATCACTCAATCAATAAATCAATGTATCTGTCTGCCTGCGTAACTCTCTCTGTGTACGAATAAACTCATACACACATCTATGAAATATATATATATATATATTACACAAATATATATTTAAATATATATACACATAAATACATTGCCACGTAAGTGGATCGAACCCATACCTCCACAGGAATCTAGAAACAAATAATTTAATAAGTTCATTAAATATAAATAAGTCGTTTATTTGTTATGTATTACGGTGCATCATTATTATTAATAGTCTTAAATTCAAGTTAAATTCATTCTGTCACAGGTCACACACACACACACACGAGAAGAAATAGAGCAACATGTAACAATTAGAAGTTGATCATTAGTATTGGATGATCATAGTTTAATTATGGTTAAGATAACATTTACAGCTGTTTCAGTTTGATATTTTTGAGGTAAACTTGCGTTTATCTCATTTCATGTAACAAGCATCATCAGAAGGATTTGAAATTTACCAGAGGAATATTGAAAGGCGATGGAAGGTTGGCGGGAGTAAAAAGCAAAACGGAAAAGGCTCGTTAGGTCTTAAGGTTTATATTTTTGCGCCCTTAAAAGCGTCTGTATACACACGTGCCATCTTTTAAGGACGCAAAAATGTAACACAGTTTACCCTTTAAATTACCAACTACTGTTAACCGTACAGCAAGGTGCTTTAGGTGTTTTCGTTCAATAAGCACTCACAATGCCTGGTCTGGGAATCGAAACCGCGATCCTACGACCGCGAGTCCGCTGCCCCAACCACTGGGCTATTGAGCGTGTCTTTTAAATAATTTTCTGTATTTATATTTAGTGGGGAAGTGTTTATTGTGTAGGGTCAAGAAAATTTGGGCTGTATTAGATTTAACCTTTGGCCTGTCCTGCGTGTCACTTGTAATACACAGGAAACATGTCTCTAGCGTTTATGTATCATATATGATACACATTTCCAAATTGTTCAACCACCAGAGTAAGCTGGACTTATGAGAGGAAAGTTTTATGTTACTCAGAATGTATGGAATAAGGGTTAGATAAAAATCTGCAAACGAGTATGGATGCTTAGGACAAACTTATGAAAATGCTTTGGGCAGGCAAAGGGTTAACATTTTGTATGAAGATGTGCGTGAATCATAGAATTCTTTGATCCTACTTTTTCTTAGTTTGAGGAAGACGTAAGACCAAGGGTCGAGGAAGATTTTCCAATAAATTCCTTAACTTATAAGACATTATTGTAGGAAGAGACTATCACATCTAAGATTGCCTTGCTTGAGAACCAACTGAGAATCTTTCTAATAATATCAGCAATAGTTTTTTCTAGAACTCTGTGTGGGTTGGCATGAATCTACGTTCATAATATAAGTGAATTTTTAAGTAGGTCCATTAAATGGTTTCATGCAAGTTAGCGCTCAGGTTTAAGGTAACATTACGGAAGTTAACTGTAGATAAATTTGTAGTTATTGCTTATAATAGGCCGGAAGTAATGAATACTTGGATAATGTCCTTCATTAATGTGTGTGTTCGTTTGCTTTTTTGAAATTTATTGGAGTAAATTTCTTAGTACATTTAGTATATTTAGAATGCAAAAGAAATTATATAATATCGCGTTTTTGTACGACCCAGTCTCTGAGTAAAAGAAGAGAATGGATCGGTTTCCTTGACCCAGGCAGAATCTTTGCCGCTTACATACACGCTCATATATATGCATGCAAACATATACACATATTTTTTCATTTACTTATTTTAATCATTTGACTGCGGCAGTGCTGGGGCAAGGCCTTGAAGGGTTTTAGTTGAACAAATCGATCCTAGGACTTACTTTCTTTTGAGCTTAGTACCTATTCTAGAGGTTTCTTTTGCCGAACCACTAAGTTACGGGGACGTAAGCACATCATCACCGGTTGTTAAGCGGTGGCGGGGGAGAAACACAGACACAGTGACATACACACTCTCACACACACATATACGACAGACTTCTTTCAGTTTCCGTCTACCAAATTCACTCGGCCCGAGGCTATAGTAGAAGATACTTGCTCAAGGTGCCATGCAGTGGGACTGAACCTGGAACCATATGGTTAGGAAGCAAGCTTCTTACCACACAACCACGCCTGCGCCTATACACACATGAACACACACACATCTATCTATCTATCTATCTATCTATCTATCTATCTATCTATCTATCTGTCTGTCTGTCTGTCTGTCTATCTGTCTGTCTGTCTGTCTGTCTATGTATTTATATGTGTATGCGTGTATTTACATATGGTGCAATGTTAGTAACGCAGATATAAGACATAACCACACGCATATATTCGCACAGACACGTACGCGTATATTGACATACGTACGTACACAAGCATATACGCTCACATAGATATACCTATATAAACATATCTCTACATCCCTTATATCCATACCAATATCACACTCATAAGGATAACATATTTTAAAATGATTTTTCACGCTTTTGTTCGAAAGAGCTGCAACTCATTGCTTACGAAAATGTATATAGAAAATGTATATACGAAATGTATATAGAAGGGTTCGTAGAAATATGCAATGTAAGGGAAAAGTTTACATAGGAGTCTTACACAATATAAAGGTCAATGTCTTTTGAGAGTTTTAAGCGTAAATAATAATGGCTATTGTTGGTGTTATTAATGCCAAAACATCATAGAGTTATGAGATCCGAGAATCATTTGTTGTGAAGGACAAAAGAATCTTGTAATTCTATCGATAACGGAACATTGTTGGAAATCTTAGACTACCAACTTTTGAATTCTGACAACTGTTTGTGACAGATACACGATTCTTGAACGCGCAATTGAGACATTTTCATTCCGGTTACGATCCTCTTAGACTTTCAATGATTATAACGTTCGAATGAAGGTCTTGTTTCATTTCAACACCTTCTCCTTATTTCAGTAATCCTTCAGTTTTAAGCATTGGTATTTTTAGTTAAACATATTTTGTGGTTTAGGAAATAAATATGAAGTGTTAAATTCTAGCAGCTGTTTCTACTCAGAGACTTTTTCTTGAATCAAAACCAAGGCATTTCCATTCCATATTAGGGCCGTCAATATTTCAGAATTTTAACGCTGTTTAAGGCGCCGAGGTGGCAGAATCGTTAGCACGCCAGACAAAATGCTTAGCGGTATTTCGCCTGTCTTTACGTTCTGAGTTCAAGTTCCGCCGAGGTCGACATTGTCTTTTCTCCTTTCGAGGTCAATAAAATAAATACCAGTTGATAATGGGGTCGATATAATCGACTTACACCCTTTTTCAAAACTGCTGGCGTTGTGCTAAAATTTCAACACTGTACTAGTCTCAGAGGATCTTCGGGAGAGTGTTCGGGACAGCACTTCCTTCTAAAACTCAAATACACACACA
>NC_068995.1:11093757-11098950 GCF_001194135.2 Octopus bimaculoides
AGTTCTTTTACAGGGCTTAGTAAAACTGAAGAACTGCTGCGATATGTGAATCTGAGAAAGGAATATGTTGAATAAAATCATAATTGACTGATCCTCCTTTATTTTCTTTTACTCAAAGCCAGAGACTTTTTAGCAACTTTTCCTACACACACACACACACACACACACACACACACACACACACACACACATATATATTCTTATCTTTTCACTCGTTTCAGTCATTTGACTGCGGCCATGCTGGGGCATCGCCTTGAAGGATTTTTAGTTGAATGAATCGACCACAGTATTCATTTATTTTTTGAAGCGTAGTTCTTATTCTATCGGTCCATTTCGCCGAACCGCTAGATTATTGGGCGGTAAACACACCATCACCGGTTGTCAAGTGGTGGGGGTGGGAGACGAACACGAATACAAAGACACACTCGCATAGATATATACGACACGCTTCTTTCAGTTTCCGTCTACCAATTCCACTCACAAGGCTATAGTCGGTCCGAGGCTTAGTAGAAGAGACTTGCCCAAGGTACCACTCTCTGGGACTGAACCGAAGACCCTGTGATTGCGAAGCATATATCTTACCACACAGCCACGGCTGCGCTTATATGTGTGTGTGTGTGTGTCTTTTGTTGAACATATTTAGCTTCTCAAGAATCTATTTGATATTTCTTGGTTGACAGAGTGATCGTATTTTGTTTAACCCCTGGTCAGCTCCGATTTAACCCTATGATCAAAAATATTTCAGCCGTAACCATCTTTTGTTTCAGTTATAGCGTAATATCAAATGTGTTCATCATTCTCTCAAGCCTCTAGGGGGTAATTCGAGATAGGTTTGGCTGCTATTTCTAGCAGACCGAGCAACAGCCGAAAGAGTTGACTCCTCACTGGCATAGAAATTATAAAGTATTTTTATCTGAAAGAAATCCACTTCCGTTTTGATATGGAAATAATACTGGCGTCTTTGTAAAACTTTCACAGTTCTGCTTTTCTTTTCATTGCCCATTCCAAGATGTCATGTAAAACGAATATGAAATAGTAGAATTGTGTTCGATTATACTTTGACATGTATTTTCTTAATGCCAGAATCGTTTGCACCTCAGACAAAATACATAACGGCATTTTGTCCGTCTTGAGTTCTGCTTTCAAATTCGGCCGAGGTCGATGAAATGAGTACCAGTTGAACGCTGTGGTCGTTGTGATCGACTTGCTCCTTCCCCCGAACTTGCTGGCGTTGTGCTAAAATTTGAAATTAATACGAAGTAATTGCCAGCTCGCCACCAGTCCGCCGCCAGCCCGCCTCCAGTCGACCTCCAACTCCACTTCATATTGCGAATTCTGCTCTTTTTCTCAGTTTCATCTTTCAGTTGACGAATACATACAATTCGATATTCATCTAAAATAAATGACAGTATCAATAAAGATCTAAGTTTGTGTAGTACTTAAATTTCTCAACATAATACGGAAATCTAAGCTTTCAGAAGATCTGAGATATAACATCGTCCGCATTCTGAGTGAATAAGCGTTCAGTTATTTGTAGCTGGATACTTGACAGAATACTTGAGTCTCCACTCGACAACACCTATTTTTTAGTGTTTACATATGTTCCGTACGTGTTTCAATGACGGAAACATAATGTCGAACCGGTGTATTGGTAGGAAAGATAATTGTGACCAATTTTTCAAGCTGAAATATTTTAGTAGTGAATAAATATTTAAGGAAGGATTGCTCAAGTATTGAAAATGTAAAGCAGGATCTAGTGACATCTGTATTTGCATACTTCGTCCGGTGCGCTGTGTGCTGGAAAGGATACTCCACAATACAATAGATTGTACAAGAGGCTTCCAAAAGTATCAGACACCATCAGAGAAAGAAGAATTCGCTTCGCTGGACCCTGCTGAAGGAGTACGAAGGAACTGGTTTGTGGTGACCCACTTTGTTCGTCCCGTGCATCTTGACATGGTCCAAAGCGGTCCTAATCGCTTTAGTCTCCCTCTTATGTTCCTGCCTTAAGGCTTTCACTTTATACACGCCAGCTCAATTTGATTCGTTCTCAGTCGGAAAACACCTGTTGTTATATTCTTATTGTTTGAGTTTGTAATTGTGTCCCATGTTACCGGTTTTTTTTTTGTCTTTGTTGCTGTACACATTCGCTAGCTTTCTTACTAAGAGGTCTAATACTCTTAGCTTAGAATTTTTGGGGGGCAATCATATCGAACAGTTTCAAGTGTAACTGTCCGAAACTGTAAGGACATCTGGTAACTTGACTGAAGAAAGACGACTACGAATGACCCGTCCTTTTTTTCTTGTCCATCTAATTATTGTTTTTCCTGTCCGCCTTCGTATCGTCTATCTGTCCGAATGTTTTATTGTCCTCTATTGCGTTTTTGTCCCAGTTTTTATATCTATATACACATATAGCGGCGTACGTACAAACTTGTGCTCACCAATATATATATATATATATATATATATATATATAGGCAAACTACAAGGAATGTTGTGTAGCTCTGCATCAGCAAGACTTGAAAAAATGTAGAAAAAAGTGAAAGGGGTACAGCGAAATTGCTGTGAGGAGTGTAATATCCAAGGTTTCGGATGTAATCATTCGTCAGTGGGGTAGAGAAAAAGAGAAGATGAAGAAAGGCAAACAGAGTTTACATCTCAACTTGAGTTGCAACAAGTTTTTCAGGCTGAAAGGATGTAAACTCTATCTTTCTTCAACTTATCTTTTTCTCTACTCCCTGACAAAGGATTACGTCCGAAACGTTAGCTATTCCACTCCTCACGGCAAGTCTACTGTACCCCTTTCACTTTACACACACACACACACAGACATACACACATATGCACAAACAAGAAGAAAATATATGATAAATTTAATGTAGTCCATTAATAATCTCATAGAAAGTAAACACGCTTAAACAGTTTCTGTGGCCCTCCCTGTACTTAGAAAATTTAAAGGGAAAGATTATAAAATGAGGTTAACTACATCATACATATTTGTGTGTGTGTATATATATATATATATATATATATATATATATATATATGTATATACATATATATACATATATATACATATATATATACACACATATATATATACACACATATATATATATACATATACATATATATAATAATAGTAATCTATATATATGCGTGTGCGTGAGTGTGTGTTTTCATGGCAGTGATAGGTTCAAAAGAACATTGTAAGAATTCAAGAATGTGAAGCCCAAAGCAAAATGTCTCAGAAACAAGATTTATAGTCCATGAACGCATATCCTACACACACTCACACACAAACACACACACACATGCTCACACATATACTCGTATATGCGAATGTGTATATAAATGTATGCACGTACGTATTATATATATGTATGTCTATCTATCTATCTATCTATCTATCTATCTATCTATCTATCTATTTCTCTGTCTGAATGTCTATCTTTCTTTTCGTCCCATTCTTTGTCTATGTGTGTATGTATGTATGTATGTATCTGTCTGTCTGTCTTTCTATTTTTCTCTTTATATATATATATATATATATATATATATATATATATATATATATACTCGTCTAAAAGATGAACATGTTGATACTGAACTACAAAATAGAACATCGAAGGCTAGTACAGTATTATGACTACTTCGTCCATTACTATGAAACAAGGATTTAGGTTTACCAAAATCATGTGCAGTGCCGAATCAGACACAAGTATCAGGTGAAGAAACTTCCTGTTTCCATGACGACACACCTGCGTTCATCCACGTACGCCTGTTTGAAGAGTAAAAACATGGACTGTCTCAAACCTTCCGGCTCTTGGTTTCCATGGTTTTTAAGTGACCGAAGTCACAACCGAGATCGCCGCACGGTCACTCGTTTGAAACTGGGTGGACGTACACTGGAGCAATGTAGAATGGAGTGGTTTGCTCAAGAGCACAACATACTGTCGTATCCGGGAGTCGAAACCACGATCTAGCAATCGCGTGTGAAACACCCCAAACTACTAGGCCACGCGCCTTCACTTTTGTGTCAAGACATGGATCTTAACTAAGATATTAATGTGAGCAGGGTCGACAAGAGTGGATTGGGGATTATCTCTTAAGAAAGAAATACAATGAAATAAATGAAATAAATAACACTCTACGCTTGATGGGTGTTAACCATCATTTATCTGAAAGATTGTCCAATTAGTCCATGTACACGAAACTAGCTGAAGGGTATGGGTATCAAAAACAAGCGACTTCACTTATGTTAGAAGAAAATCGTAAAAATGTCTAACCGTCCCCCACCCTCACCTTCTTCCTCGTAAATGAGTCAATAAAATAAAATAAAATAAAATACAACAACAGTAAAATGTATAAACATATAGTTTGTGTCATGGACGGACGGACATAGTCGAGACAGAGGATGACGGTTAAATAGCTATAAAAGCAGTCTCTGGTTGATTGATGACAGCTAAAAACACGGAGAGACACACCGACAAACACACAGACCTACAGGGTATTATATACATATATGTACACAAGGCGGGTGCTGAAAAGTTCCTGGCTTTCCGTAACAGAAAATACAGGAAGATCAGTTCATTATGATTTGATTCAACATATTCCCTTCTCAGATTCACACACCTATTGCAGCGGTCCTTCAGCTTTTTTAAGCCCTATAAAAGAATTCGGAAGGTTGGGCCTCCAACCAGGCCTTTCGCAATACCATTAAAGACAGGAACTTTTCAGCACCCCTCGTACATATATATGTATACATATACAGTGGGGTGCTAACAATTCCTGGCTTTGGGTATAAGAAAATACCGGAGGATCAGTTCATTTTGATTTTATTAAACATTTTCCCCGCTCAGATTCACACACTTATTGCAGCGGTCCTTCAGTTTTTCTAAGTTCCGTAAAAGAACTCAGAAGGTTGGGCCTCCAACCAGGCCGCCTTTCACGATACCCTTAAAGCCAGGAACTTTTCAGCCCTCACTCGTACAGTATGATATATATATATATATATATACAATTAAAAAGGTAAAGGTTTATCAATTTATTAATTTATTAATAAATCAACAATTAATAATTTTTACCAAGCCCTTCGGTATGTAAACACCATTATCGGTGGAGAACTTATTTAAAAGTTCTTATACATTTATAAACATAATTAAGGGATCAGCAAACATTTGCTTCACC
>NC_068995.1:11098973-11099746 GCF_001194135.2 Octopus bimaculoides
ATATATATATATATATATATACATACATATATGTATATATATATATATACCATCAGGTACTTGCCGAATTATTATCATATAATATAGACAAACACAGACAAGCAGGAAGTGTATAACTAACCCCAGTTCAAGACTGACGCTTCATTTATTAAGTACGACAGGAAAGGGTGAACAGCAAATTTGACTTCGGTATGATTTGAACTTAGAGCCGGAACGACTACTGGAAGACAATCTATCAAACACTCAAGCGACTAGGCCAATTCACTGCATTTTTAAAAAACATCGTACATTATCCTGGATACATTATGGTTAAAAATTCGGCAGGGTTCTTACGGCCGGTACACTTTTGATCATGGGTTTGTTCGATCAGTACTTGCCTTGGGCTAAACAACTACAGCATATTGGTTTCAGATTTTAGCATCAAGCCAGCAGTTCCGGGATAGGGGGTTAGTCGATCACATCGATCCCCAGTGCTTCACTGGTACTTATTTTATCGACCAAATCAAAGTCGGCCCTGGCGGAATTTGAGCTCAGATCGTAAAGACGGACGAAATGCGTCTAAGTATTTTACTCGGCTTGCTAACAATTTTGCCAGCTCGCTGCCTTAAGTAACAACAGCATAGTAAGAGCTGTTGACAGAGCCACAAACTAGGACACAATCATACTCGTTACTATAGTAAATAATGAGATGCAAACAGCTTGCAAGGTCGACATTTTCATCTACTTAACCACCTGCGATTCTATATTTTTGCTGTAAAGACTATAAACAAGGA
>NC_068995.1:11099756-11100375 GCF_001194135.2 Octopus bimaculoides
TATTCTCATTTTTCTTCTTCTTCTTTCTGGTGTATTCGTCATAAATTAAGAATTACAAAATATTTTCAGTAAAATGAGAAAAAAAAAAAACAGAAGAGAAATTAGGCGCTCTAGTGTTACCAGAAAGCAGAGTATTAAAAGGCCACGGAAAAAGCGGAAACTGTAGGTGAATAATTCTGAAGGGCTTCTAATAACCTTACTCAGATTAAAATCTTCTCAAGCAATGCGGCTTTTAATAAAATAGTCGCTTGTCTGATGTAACTGTTCGTAGTTGCATGTCTATGACAAGTCCAGCCGATTGCCTTGTTCCTAATTGTCTCAAGCGTTTAACCATTTCGTAGACATGAAGATCAGGGTACTTTATTTTAAGAGTTGTCATCCGTTTTCTCTGATTGCCTTTTTATTTTTTTTCAAAATCTTTATTTTCATATTATTATTATTATTATTATTATTATTATTATTATTATTATTATTATTATTTCTTTTTGACTTCTCTTGAGAATATATGAAAATATACGAAAAACAAGGCACTATACATACACAGATAAGTACACATACACATACATTCACACAAACACACACACACACACACACACACACACACACACACACACACACA
>NC_068995.1:11100504-11100964 GCF_001194135.2 Octopus bimaculoides
TATATATATATATATATATATATATATATATATGTATATATATGTATATATATAGGCAAGTAATTATGTGATGTCTCATTGCTGGCTTAGCTCTAAAACGGTTCCCACAACTATCAACTTAGTCTACTTGCGCACATACAGTCGTACACACACACACACACATACACACACTTGTACATATGCAAATATATGTGTCTATGTTTATGCCCATATATATATATATATATATACATGTATATGTGTTTGTATATACATTTATTTGCACGTATGGATATGTGCGCACGCGCGCGCGTATATAGTGGAACTCGGTTATTGTGATCACTTTGATATATTACGCAAAAGATATATTACTTATCTGAGAGTGTTCAGAACCCATTAATTTTGATAATTATAACCATTTGATAACGTTATCTGCGATTATAATGACTGATTCATATATATATATATATATATATATATA
>NC_068995.1:11101110-11106002 GCF_001194135.2 Octopus bimaculoides
CTCTTCCGATCTATATATATATAGTGTTTACGTCGCAACATTCTTGAAACTTCCTGAATAAATTGTTCTTTCTCATAGTAGATAGAACTATAAATTAGAGCGTGTGGAATATTAGGTTAAAAAAATAAACCGTTGGATGGAAAACCTTGAAGTCTGCCTGTAGAACACGAACCCCAATCTTCTGCAAACCTGGCAGACGTTCTGCCACGACCATAGCACTCGTGCGAATTTCTCCAGTCATTTGGATGAATGCGGAGAAGAATATTTATTGATAGGATTCTAACGATTTCCTCTTGGGTAGAACTCGTTGCGCTCAGTACTTTCATAAGAAATACCATAGAAATAGTATGTCATTTTACGGGCAAAAGGCCTTTGTTATGATCTGTGTTGCAAGAGAATAAAGAACCTAAAATCGCAGGACCCAGAAAAATAAGAAATCCACAGTTGTTTGCAACCCGTTATGGCTCAGTTCATTGCGCAACCAATAGTGCTGAAAATGCTCCTTGGGCTATTACTCTATGTATGTGTGTGTGAGGGCCAGGGTACATATATGCTGTGTATGGAATTAAACTGCATCTCGTAGAGAATCATGGTTTCGAGAGTTCTAAGGTTTGAAGAGTGTGAGACCACTTTTTTCACCACCATTTATTCCCAGGTTTATTCTGACCCGGAATAGTTGCGCTCTTCAATATCCGAGCTATGAATTAACTAGCACATGTAGTGACAATCAATCTGAGCATGAGCATAACTTTGGATGGTGTCACGGCGCGCAGTAAAACCAGCGGGAGCGAGGGACCCGTAGCTGTTGTTAGAGCATCTTTCTAGGAGAGAGTCACTCTGATGTAAACCCTACAGTTTCACTTAATCACTGGTTATTTCGCTTTGACTTGTCAATGGGCACGAATTACAGTGATTCAAAGAGTGGTACTCGTATTGTACAAGCGTTTATCGTTATGATCCATCGATGTACAGATCTATAATTACGGCGATCTCTTTTGTCGGTCCATCTACTGAAAATCTTATGGCGATCGAAGAGTGGTGACGCATGTAGACTTAACCAGTTGAAAGCGCAAAGTAAGCTATGGCTTCCGTCTGTCACTTATGCTTCAAACTATGCAGATCTGCAACTGAATATTCATCTATGATGTCATGAACGGAAAGTATAAAATGCCACTGACAGCGAGGAAGCACAAGGAGACGGCAATCACGCGTGAAAATGGATCAACCACCATAAATACGTGTGCTTTTATGCGTCACGAGTCCATATGAGAGATCTTCTCAACGTAAATAACACAGTATTCTATGTTCTAACACAACATTAAAGTTAAGTTTTTGTCTATTTAAATTCAATGACAAGCTTTTGTTGACTTAAGGCTAAGGTTAGAAGATACTTGTCTAACATGTTGAGCAGTGGGATAGAATCCAAAACCATTTCATAATTATATTGCCATGATTGCTCTCGAGCTCATCAAGTTCAGACAAAAAAAAAAAATAACAAAAGAAAAAAACAAAAACGCGCTCTTATGAACCTCATAGTTAAGACGAAGCGACAGGTGTAGATCAAGGAGGGAACTTCTTGGTGATCTGAGTTTTACGATCCGGTTTCGTTTCCTGGTTGAATCTAATTCACTCAATCTACTTTGCTTGACGCTTTTGTTGCCATATTCATTTTGAAATACTCTGCCTCCATTTCAACTAATTTTGAAAATAACGAAGACGTTAGTAGAATAGCATTGGGAACATAAATTAACGAGAAATCTTGATGGAACGTGTTCATTTGGATTGCCATAAAACAGCATTTGCATCGTAGAACGAAAGGTGGATTGCAGACAGGTTGGGAACAAACCAGATTAAGCAAGATATAGACTTCAAAGAGTTTACTCCAACACTATTCCATACACTTGTTCACTCGTGATATTTGAATAAGAAATCATTTAACATGTATCTTACCTGTCTTTTCCAGGTGATTTATTACAATTTAACTCCCTATTTATTTGTGTAACCTCACCTGATGGAATTTCTGGGTCTTGTATATTAGAGGTAATTTCCTTTCTTAATTGTTCTTGTATCTCCCTTCAACTTTGCGACTACGAGGCCCCATAAATTGCCCCCTCTATCCATCTATCACTTCCGGTATTTGCTTCGGTTACTAGGCTGCCATATTTATCTTCAACATGATATTTAAGTTGCCATTCTCTCTGTTTAGATCTTTAAACATTCGGCATACTTTCTTTGAATGATTTACTCTGTAGCTTTGTTCTGTTATTTATTCACATCAAGGCAGTGAGTTGGCAGAACAGTTAGAGCGTCGGCCAAAATACTTCGCAATACTTCTTCTGGTTTTTACGTTCTGAGCACAGATTTCACCGTTGTCGACTATGCTTTTCATCCTTTCGGGAACGATGTAATAAGTACCAATCAAGTACTGGGATCGATGTAATCGACTAACCTCCCTCTCCCAAAATTTCAGGCCTTGTGTTTATAGTATAAAGGATTATTAAGGTGGCCATTTGGCAGAAACATTAGCACGCCGGGCAAAATGCTTAGCGGTATTCCGTCCATTTTAATGTTCTGAGTTCAAATTCTGCCGAAGTCTACCTTACCTTTAATCCTTTCGGGATCGATAAAATAATTACTAATTTAACACTGGGGTCGATGTAATCGACTTGTCCCCCACCTCGAAAATTTCAGGCCTTGCTTTTATGAGAGAAAGGGTTATCATTATTCAGGTGGTGAGTTGGCAGAATCGTCAGTGCGCCGGACAAAATGCTTAGCTGTATTTTTTTCTGGTTCTTTACATTCAGATTTAAAATACTACCGAAGCCCTTTTTTTGGGGCCGGTAAAATAAGTACCAGTAAAATACTGTGGCGAATGTAATCTCAACTTATCTCCTTTTCCTAATATTACTGACCTTGTTCCAAAATTAGAAAGAATTACTTGTTCACATCCTTTGTTAACCTATGCGCTCTTTATTTTTGGTTTTTCTAATTTCTCGTCTCTAACATTTTCCTTTTTACTTTCCAACCAATCAATCTATATTCCAGTATTACTGTTTCTTCTTTCATATCGTTTCTGTTACATATCTTTTTTTTTTCGTCTCTACTAATAAACACAACTTTATATTAATACAAAGATTAAAGCGGCGAGCGTTTGCACACCGGACAAAGTGCTTTGCGGCATTTCGTCCGCCTTTAGGTTTTGAGTTCAAATTCCACTAAGGTCGACTTTGCCTTTCATCTCTTCGGGGTCGATGAAATACGTACCAGTTCAGCACTGGTGTCGATGCAACTAAAATTGCTGGCCTTGTGCCAAAATTTGAAATCAATATTAAAAGATTTTAAAGCGGTGAGCTGGCAGAATCGTTAGCGCAACAAGTAAAATGTTTAGCAGCTATTTTTTCCAGTTCTAAGCATTCTGAGTTCAAATCCCGCCGAGGCCAGATTCTCCTTTCCAGTCATAAGGATCCGATAAAATATAGTACCACTGAGGAACTGGAGTCGATGGTATCGATTTGCACCCCAACCCAAAACGAATTTTCAGGCCTTGTGCTTGCATTAAAAACAATTATCAAGATATTACCATTGTTCTCTGTATCTTCATTTACAAAAATCTCTAGCGTTAGCTCAATGTATCCTAGATTTATATTTTTGGAGGATAAGAATAAAATCGATCTGGTTATTTATTATATATTCTCCCGAGTGAATGTCATGCTATTGTTCTTGACGGCTTCGGTTGATATATTATTCTATTTAATATGCAGATGCCTTTTTTTCTTTTTTACCTTTTTACAAATTCAAACAATCCTGTTCCTTTCTTGTTAGTATTTTACCAATCCATATTTACTAAGCGTTCTTTTGCAAGTATCACAAACATCAGAGCCGACCTTTCCAGTTCCCTCCCTTGAATTGTAAGTACGCCATTTTTTTTATTTTTGCGTTCACCAAAAGGTTTTTGAGTTTTCTTCTCTATCTTTCCTCTCTAGCCCTTGTTTGAATTTCTCTACTTCTTCATCATTGTAATCTCTACAAGGATCATAAGTTTGGATGATTAAGATGTTCTGTGACTTAGCTGTCAGTCAGTCAGTCATCTTTTGCACATTTTTGCTAGAAATCGGAGCGCAATATATTACTAACTTAAAAGTATTCCGGTGCCCCGCGAAGGCAACACTCGTTTCATGTTTGCTTTGCTGCCAACTAAAATATATTTTATGCCCATTATCTGTCATAAATTCTTCACATTTTGTCCATCTTATTTCAGCAATCCTTATAATATTCCGAGAATATTTTCAATCTCATACTTTTTCTAGATTGATGAAGTGTTCGTAAATGCGAAGTTACTAATTCTTTTACTCTTTCGCTTGTTTCATTCATTGGACTGCGGCCTTGCTGGGATATCGCCTTGAAGGGTTTTTGTCGAACAAATGCACCACTAAACTTACTTTCTACTAAAGTCTGGTGCTTATTCTCTCGATCACGTTTGTCCGTCGCTTTGTTCGACAAAAACCCTTCAAGACAATGTCCCAGCATGGCTGCAGTCCAATCTTGCAGCTACGCTAATTTAAAGTGAACGTAAGGAAACCAGCACCGATTGTCAAGCAGTGTGTGAGGGGCCAAGCACAAAGACACCCCCCCCCCACACTCACTCACACATATATACGAAGAGCTTCGACCAAATTCTTTCACAAGGCATTAGTCGAAACGAGGATATAGCTGGAAGCACTTGCTCAAAGTGCCGCGCAGTAGGATTGAACTCGAAACTACGTGATTGTAAAGTGAACCTCTTAACCATACAACTCTTGTGTGTCTCACCTTACTAATGATCTGCCGTTTTGTATTCCTATTGTATGTCTTTGTTAGCGCATGCGCATATCCCTGTGTGTGTCTATGTTTAG
>NC_068995.1:11106862-11109268 GCF_001194135.2 Octopus bimaculoides
GAGCGAAAACACCTAAAGCTCACGAGGCTCCGGCAGGGGATGGTGGCGAACCCTGCTATACTCTTTCACCACAACTTTCTCTCACTCTTTCTTCGTTTCTGTTGTGCCTGTAATTCAAAGGGTCAGCCTTGTCACACTGTGTCACGCTGAATATCCCCGAGAACTACGTTGAGGGTACACGTGTCTGTGGAGTGCTCAGCCACTTGCACGTTAATTTCACGAGCAGGCTGTTCCGTTGATCGGATCAACTGGAACCCTCGACGTCGTAAGCGATGGAGTGCCAACAACAGGATGAAAATTAAACGATGAAAACTAAAGAACATGATTTCATTTCATTGCTTTATGTCTATGGCCAGTTCCAACTCGGTCGCATCAACAAAGTCCTACCGTCACACTTCTCGGTTCAACATTCCAGGCCAGTTTCTGTGATCAAGTTGTCGACGTAATTGTGACGACGTTTTGTTCTTCTTACATCACCATGAAGTGGCTTCCACAAGACTGATGCTTCCAGTTCAGAGTGGTGCTCTCAGTGACCAGATAGTTGCAGCCATCTTTGCCTCATCTTCTCGCTAGCTTTCGGCAGGTCCCCATAAAGGCATTCGTTTGTCACATATTGCTGCCATTTCACATTTAGGGCAATTCGTAGGATCCTTGTGAAGCGGCCATCCTACCAGTTTGTTAATTTCTGTGTTTCACTGCTATCTAAATAAAGCGATGCTGAACTATTCGCTTTGAGCGGTTCCAAATTGAATGTTGCTGAAGACTTCAAGTACTTAGGTGGTTGGATGAGGAGTTCGGAAGCTGACATCAAGATCAGGAAGGCACAAGAATTGACAACCTGACACAAACTAAAGAAGGTCCGGAACTCCAAATTGCTCAGGCGAATCAAAACCAAGCTCTTCAGGCGGCGAGTTGGTAGAATAGTTAGCACGCCGGACAAAATGTTTAGCAGCAGTTCGTCCGGATTAAAGTTCTGGATTGAAATTTCGCCGAGGTCGACTTTGCCTTTCATCCTTCTGGGTCGATAAATCAAGTACCGGTGGAGTAATGGCTTCGATATAATCGACTTAACCCTCGCCTCTAAAATTTCAGGTCTTGTGCCTATAATAAAAAGGATTATATTAACAGATACAGGGACAATTTCTTAAGTAGTTTTGAAGCAGATTATGTTTAATCTTTATCAATTCACTTTCAAAAAGTAAAGAAACAACTATTTTTGAAAGAATTCTATGCTGGCTGTGTGGTAAGTAGCTTGCTTACTAACCACCTAGTTCTGGGTTCAATCCCACTGCGTGGCACCTTGGGCAAGTGTCTTCTACTATAGCCTCGGGTCGACCAAAGCCTTGTGAGTGGATTTGGTAGACGGAAAATGAAAGAAGCCCGTCGTATATATATGTGTATGTGTGTTTGTGTGTCTGTGCTTGTCCCCCCAACATCGCTTGACAATCGATGTTGGTGTGTTTACGTCCCCGTAACTTAGCGGTTCGGCAAAAGAGACCGATAGAATAAGTACTAGGCTTACAAAGAATAAGTCCTGGGATCGATTTGCTCGACTAAATGCGGTGCTCCAGCTTGGCCGCAGTCAAATGACTGAAACAACTAAAAGAGTAAAAAAAGAGTAAAACACATACACAAAAAAAGAGACCATCCCGAAATATAACAATATTTTTTCAAAGGAACTAACTTCTCTAAAATAGGGTCTGTATACACCATACAGGGTACACTATATAGCATGATATTGTACAGTTTTACCGGAATTCTGGTAATCCCGGATTTCTGAAAATTCCAGATTTATGGAAACTTCGGTTTCTTGGAAGTTGGATAAGAAGTCCGGTACTGTACTGCGCACTATTTTATCTAGCGCGCAACCAATTCTGCTCTCCACCGCCTCTCTCCATCTTTTACATCATAACCATTATTATAGTCAGACAGATTTAATCAACAATATCTTGACATTAAAAAGAAAAAGAAAAAAATGGATTTCAAAGGAACTAATATATGTCCATTTTGAATTATTTCCACCATGAGTTTGTCTTGCTTCATGAATCTCCTTGATATTTATTCCTAGCAAAATGGTTAGTATTGTGTGTGTGTGTGTATGTATATGTGTGTGTGTTTGGGTGTGGTGTGTGTGTGTATGTGTGCATATGTATATATGTGTTTGTATGTATGCATATATATTTGTATATGTATGTATAAATATCTTTGTGTGTATGTATATATATCTATATAAAATATAAATGTATATGTATGCATATTTATATGTATGTAAATGTGCAGATGTATGTATGTATATATATATATATATATACACACACATACATATATATCTATATATGCACATTTTATTTTATGCTTGTATATGTGTGTGTATGTATGAATGTGTGTGTGTGTGTGTGTATATAT
>NC_068995.1:11109368-11110703 GCF_001194135.2 Octopus bimaculoides
TATATATATATATATATATATATATATATATATTTACACATGTTATGTGTGTATGTGTGTGTGTGTGTGTATAAACAACTTAATGAAATAGATAGTTATATAACACGCAACAGTGTTTACCAAACACGCAAGTTCACTGGAAGGAAATGGCTAACGTCTAGAGCAAGAGGTAAGACGTAAGAAATAAAAGCGACTGGCAAACCACCGAGACGAGACCGTAACGCAATTTTAAATTCCTCAACACAAGCTATTTCCCTTCTCTGAACTACCCCACCACGCACCGTCGGTCACATTGTCTATCAGAAGCCATTCCGTTTCCCAACAATTCTCCAGCACAAACCATTCCACTTACTTTAAAATTCTGTTTTGTTTCGATTCTTTCATTGCGTTAACGCCGTTGGTAAGCACATGACTGCCACACATTTCCTTGTGACGTACATCTGAAATATAAGGACTTACCTTGTATTTTGACTTTTACTTGTGCCCGTTATTTAATTGTGGCTATGCTGGGGCGCTGGCTTAAAGTCGCGTGGCTTACTGGTTAGGGGTTTTAGGCTCGTGATCTTACGACTGTGGTTTCGATTCTTAAACCGGGCGACGCGTTGTATTCTTAAGCTATACACTTCATTTCACATTGGCCCAGTCCACTCAGCTGGCAAAAATGACTAACCACACGATGGACTGGTGCCCCGTTTAGGTGGAGAATTTATACGCCATGAAACCGGGAAATCGGCCCTTATGAGTCGATATGACTCGAGAAGGTAACCTTTACCTTTACTGCTTTGACAGTTTTAATCGAACAAATCGCTCCCAGTAGATTTCTTTGGTAAGTTTGGCTTGCTACTTATTCTATCGGTCACTTTTGTTGAACCACTACGTTACGGGGTCGGGGGACGTAAACAAAGCAACACCGTTGCATGGAAATAGTCATTCATATCTATTATCTTTGACTTGCTTCAGTCATTGGACTGCGGCTATGCTGGGGCACCGCTTTGAAGTGCTTTGTTTTTAGTCAAACTTATGGACCCCATTACTTATTCTATTTTAAAGTCTAGTACCAGTGCTATTGGAACCTTTATATCGAACCGCCATGTTACGGGGATATAAACGAACCAACACCGGTTGTCAAACTTTCGTTGGGGACAAGCACGAACACAAAGACACACGGAAGTTTTCTTGCCAACCTCACAGTTCTGCTTTTAGTGCCGCTGCATGGCATCTAGGACAAGTGTTTTCTGCTATAGACTCAGATCGATCAAAACATATATTTGTATATGTATGAATCTATCTACCTCTGTGTGTGTGCTCTTTCATATATATATATATATATATATA
>NC_068995.1:11111599-11117209 GCF_001194135.2 Octopus bimaculoides
ACACACACACACACACACACACACACACACACACACACACACACACACACACACACACACATATATATATATATATACACGTACACACTTGAACGTGCATACACACAGACACACGTGCTCATCATTCATATACCATCCACCTATTTATTCCATACATACATACATACACACACACATATTTATATGAACGTATGCACACATACATTCATCATTCATGCCTCATCCGTATATCTAATTACATATGTAAGTATTCATGTCAATGAACAAGTACACACACACACACACACATCCGCAGCCCCACATATCTTGTATATGAAACAATTTGGACTATATTTTTGCTTAAAACATGGATCATACCCATTATAACATTAAAAATAAACCAAAAAAATATTTATTGCAATGATATGACGAATGTAAAATTTATGTACTTTTACCAAACATTTGGAAGAAATTGCCAAGCAACATAAACAATCGCTTCGCCTCGAGTTTCACGGCAGAGAGGAAATTGAAATAGCACGTTTAATGGTACTCTGCGGACCGACTTTATATTTCTTCCGCAATGTGACATATTTTGCAAGCCGTAGACAATCACGTATTAGTTTTCTTTTCGCGAAAATTTTGAAGGTTATTTGTTGTAAACTAAACAATGGCTAGCAAATATGACACGCTATCGGAGTGTGTAGATCATGAAACTAACAGAGTCAAATATTTCTTCGTATTCTCCTCATATCGGTAGAAGGGCAAATTCGTAATCCCCACTTTATCGTAGTCGTTGTTGTTGTTGTTAGTGTTTGTATTGCGAAACTATCAGCTTATGAAAATAAATAAATGTCTTCATAGACTCTACGGGTCTCGGCAGGGTTAAATCACGGCCCTCGCTTCATCTTTGTTGCTATTTAAGGCGGTGAGCTGAAAGAATCGTTAGCAGGCCGGGCAAAATCTTAGCAGCATTTCGTCCGTCGCTACGTTCTGCGTTCAAATTCCGCCGAGGTCGACTTTGCCTTTCATCTTTTCGGGGTCAATAAAATAAGTACCAGTCGATCACCTGGGTTCATGTAATTGACTTACCCCTCCCCTCAAACTGTTGGCTTTGTGCCAAAATGTGAAAACAATGTAGTAGTTATTTAGTCCCAATATCTTGGTGAATGGCTTAAATTAATTCTTAAAATCTTTGTGATTTTTTAAAAAAGTGAATTAAAATACCTACGGCAGGTTTGAACCCAATTCTTATGTACTTCAAACAGAACACTTACACTACTCAGAAAAGGCGAATTGGCAAAGTCGTTAGAGCGTCGAACAAAATTGTCCGCGGTATTTGTTCCGACTTGTTGTGCTCAGAGTTCAGATCCTACCGAAGCAAATGTTTGGGTCGATAAAAGTAGTAGTAATCCATGGTGATGGATTGACGGAACTGTATGAACGTCAGAATGGACGTCTTGTGGTTATTTGTTCCAGCTTGTTGCGTTCCGAGTTCATATCATACTATGACCTATTTTGGTGGTTGACTTGATCAATCGCCCGATTTAACACTACTAATTGTACCCTGGGTGACTGTTGTAATCCTTATGTCGGACTGTTATCACGCCCTCTCCAGTATAGCAGTATAGTTAGTTAGACAAGTAAGACCACAACTATCCATGACCGTCTACTTCGTACTCTCTACACATACTGACACTGACTGACAGTATTTATAATGGCTATCGCATACCACTCGTCATGTGGGAGGGATGTACCATTATTACTACTATCCCCATGAGAGTGACATTAGCGGAGTTGACACTGGTGCACGCATTCACGCTGGGTCTCCAGTTTAAGGATACTTTCCTGACTACCTTCCACCAGTATCAATGTCAGCGTTACCTTTTCTTATAACTAAAGAATTTTTTGTGAAATCTAAAAAAGAAAAAGAATGCAGCAATCCTCAGATGTATTTTTTTCAGATCCATGAACGTTTTCCTTTGTTCTTGATTTCCGCGCCGTGTTATATTTCCCGTCAACCAGTCTCTGGAAGGTTCCAGTAACCTAGATATCCTTTTCCTTTTGTAACAAGAGACAGCTTTCCCTTGAATCAATCCGATTCTGAGAGACGGCATGATAGATATAGAGAAAGAGAAAGAAGGAGAGGGGAGGCTAGAGAAAGAGGCGCGAGAGAAAAGAGTCGGGACAAGTGTTTTGTTAGGATTTCATTTAGAGACTCCTAAAAAAAATGAAAGACAAAGTTGGCTTCGGCGCAATTTGAACTCGGGACGCAAAGATCCGGAACTAATACCGCAAGACATTCAATGTACTTCGTACGAACGTATTATTAGCTCTTAACAATTTGAAGTTAATTAGTCCTTAATTGACCTAAAATACACCACAAGCAACGATAATGACATTATGATTACAATGAGTGCTGTTTTAAATAATTTGTACAAGGTCTCACATTTCTGAAGTAGGTGCGTACTTTATTAAACCGATTCCGATGTTTTATCTTTTGACATACTTAACGTATCAGCTCAGCACTATAAGCTAACGAAACAAAACATCTATTGTACGAAGCTGGTGTTAATTATAACAGTAAGTTAAGTCTTTTCCTTGAAGCTATTCAGATGAACTGAACTGAACGTGTGAAAGTTATGCGTCATCGAAGACAGATGTATATCGGCAGACGTTTCATCTGGCATTTTAACTCTTACCACTCATAACGCCATTCTATTATTCTTGGAACAGTGCTATACATAATTAGTACTGACCAGGAATTTTAAGAACTTAGTAATAAGTAATTAATTTTAAAATTTCTAATTCCACCAAATATTATGAAGAAATGGTTATCTTCCTTGTATTAACTGTCCACTAGGGGGGCACCATGTATTTAAACAATAATTTCTTACATTATCATGCTACATATGAAAGCCAAAGTCGACTTTGGTGGCATTTGAACTCAGAATGTAAAGAGTTATAAATAAATACTGTAAATAGCTGATCTATCTCTCAACCGCTTCAGGCACCGCTTCATGTTGTTTTTAGTGACAATTTAATATTTATTCAATTGCAGCGTGGAAGGTGTTTATAAGCCATTTAAAACACACACAAAAACCGTTAGATTCACTTCAACATTTAAATTTAATTCGTCAAAATAGTTTCGTCGCTTTGAGACCGCGACCTGTTCCACCAACAAAATTCCGTGCTGCATCTCGGAATTTTGTCAGCGAACAGGTCGCGGTTTCAAAGCGACGAAAATATTTTGACAAATTAAATTTAAATGTTGAAGTGATTCTAACAGCCGACTTTGCCTTTCATCCTTTCGGGGTCGATAAATTAAGTATCAGTTACGCACTAGGGTCGATGTAAACGACTTAATCCCTTTGTCTGTCCTTGTTTGTCCCCTCTATGTTTAGCCCATTGTGGGCAGTAAAGAAATAAGAAACACATGTACACTGGTGAATGAATGAATGCTGGGAACGGATGGGACGGCGTTGATCATGAGTTTGTTAGATTAGGGTTAACCTAGGGCTAAACAACAACAAGAACACATTGAAGGATTTTTGTTTTAAGTATACGAAAAAAAAAAGAGACTAAATTATAATTGTAACGAGATGATCACGGCTGGGACGCTACTGATCACCAGTTTTCTAAATGAGGGTTGGCCCTGTGTCTTAACAATGCTGCTGCTACTACTACTACTACTGCTGCTGCTGCTAGAAATATTGCTATTACAAGCAGCAGCAGCACCACCACCACCATTACTACTACTACTACTACAATCTGCGACAGCAGCACCACCAAAACTACATCACCAAAGCTGCTGTTACTACTACTACTACTACTGTTGCTGCTACAAATATTGCTACTACAAATATTGCTACTACAAGCAGCAGCAGCTCCACTACCACAACAACCATTACTACTACTACTACTACTACTACTACTACTACTTTCTTTAATGCAAACGCCGCCCGCATCCGTTTCCTATTCATGCTTAATTAATTCACTCGTGCGATTAAAAAAAAATGTTTTTCAAACAATTTCTTTAATGAATAAAATGAATGAAATTTAAAATCATTTAAAATGGCAAATGAAAGAAACGAAAAGAAAACACCACTCCCCACCCCACGTAAATTGCATCGCTTTGCTTATTTCTTTTCAAAGGTGTGGCTGTGTGGTAAGAAGTTTCCTTCTCAACTACACAGTTTCAGGTTCAGTCCCACTACGTGGCGGTACTTTGGGCAAGTGACTTTTACTATAGCTCCGGTCCGACTAGAGCTTTGTGGATGGATCTGGCAGACGGAAAATGAAATAAGCCCCAGCATCTATCTATCTATCTGTCTATCTATCTATCTATCTATCTATCTTCACAGACATACACAGACATCTCACAGGTAAATGGATTGACAATTCCCTTAACCACTTGTGGGTTGTTGTGCGCTGCAGCTTTGCAGCATATCTTGGCCGAGAAAGTCTGGCGGAACCCATCCCTCTCTTGGCTAAACTCATTTTTGCCAGCTGAGTGAACTGGAGTAACGTGAAACCAAATGTTTTGTTCAAGAACACAACGAATCACCCGGTCTAGAGATCGAAACCACAATCTCACGATCGCGAGTCCAACACTCTAACCACTAAGCCTCCACCAGGTAAATGGATACCCCTCTTTGTACCGTTTTCTATGCTGACACAGCTCATTAGTTCAATGCTCATACAGGTTAAACCCTTAAAAACTGATCAAAGCATATCTATTGAATCCTAGATTAAGTACAGATCGTCGTCAGCTTACAACCACAACTGGTTCGCACTGACTGGTCGTAAGTCGGCCTATAGGCCTACATAGCTTTGTTTTATATTTTTACATTCGTAAGGGACATTCTCAGGTAAAACTCACACACAGCATTCCGTATCATACTATTATAGTGGCGTTAGTCAGAAATTTCTGAGTCTCAAGCAGTCGTCTTATAAACAAATACGAAGTTGCCTCGATGTCTCCGCGACAGGATATTCATCCAACACTTGGGATAATCAGAATGGCGATCGATAACCAAACCTAGAGGAAGCGTCTGTTAGTTGAAATCATCCGTAGATGGGTTAATTTCTAAGAAATTAAGCACATTAGGTTTCAACTGGACTATTTATTATTGTTACCGACAGCTGACGCACCAATCGTCGTAAAGTCGATCGGTCGTAAGTCAGATAGATTGGAAGTCGACGACGACCTATATTTAAATGCGTTAAATGACATTATTTTGTTTCCTGAAGTAAATTTTAAAAATAACAACAAAAAATGTGGGTGTCTATTTTACGTATTTCTGATGACTTTTTCGTTTCCTGTTTTCTTTTTTAACCTTCCACGCTTTCTATATGCTTCCTTCTCAGCTTTTCGCGTTCCTTCTCTCATTCAGTTTTTAATTCGTTATGCTATGTGGTTTGTGTTTCATGACTGCGCGGAGATGTTTCACAACTTATAATTCATTATTTGGCGTGTTCTCAGTATAAGAAACTATTAGTAGCACATAAAACATGCATTGTGTCTATTAAATGATATTTATCTCTCATCAGATGGAATACTTTTTTTGTTTATCTTACCATCACGAAAAAGTACCATATATACATATATATATATATATATATATATATATA
>NC_068995.1:11117269-11118524 GCF_001194135.2 Octopus bimaculoides
ATATCGTTAGTAGTTCATTTTTCCGAAAAATTTGTAGAGAGGTTATGTGCCTTCGGCCATTCGAGTCTGACTAGTTGCCTATACTGCTAAGTGCTTTATTGGTGCGAAACCAATGGTCACTTTATGACCGGCCATCACATTTAACTTCCTTACACACACACACACACACACACACACACACACATATATAAATATGTTTGTGTGTGAGTGTGTGTCTGTTTGTCTCCCACTAACGCTTGACAACCAGCGTTCGTTCGCATTGCTTACATCCCCGTAGATCCGTGGTTCAGCAAAACATATCTGACAGAATAATACATCCGGCTTAATAAATAAGTGTACCGGGGTTAATTTGTTCGACGAAACCTTTCAAGAGAGTGCCCCAGCATGGCCGCAGACCATTGCCTGAAATAAGAAAAAAAAACAAAACATAAAAGAAGCATTTTCCAGCTTTAATTCAATTTATATCGTTGAAAAGAAACCAAATACCTCCCCACCCCCATCGCCTACATTTTGGAGTCGTATCTAAATAACTGTTTTTGAAATTGTTGGTAAATTTACAAACTGCTTGTTCTGTATTGCCGTATCTATTTATGGTTCACCTACTTTGGTAATAAACGGTGCAACTGTCTGATTGTTCGTCCCAAATATAATGTTTTTTGTCTTCAGTGTTCCTTGTTGTTTGTTGATTATATTTCTCTTCTCTCAAATTCTTTCTGTCTCCCCCCTCTCTCTCTCATTATATGTATATCTATACATACATGCGAACATTACAAATATACACACATACTGTACATATTTAGTTTACTTTCCCGATAAGGCAAGATCACCAAAAATTTATTCCATCCAGCGAGAGATAAACATCATTTAATGTTCACAGTATACAGTTACAAGCTACAAATGGTGTCATGCATTGGAGATGTAGTCTAGGCAGGTTTTAATAACATACGTTGTGTCTCCAAGCAATCATTGGGCTCTGATCACATGACCTATATAATTTACAATTCAAGGCGCTAGAACAAAAGAAAGGGATTACTTTTCATGCATTTAGGCAATCTTTCACTCATAGCACAAGGTTCTGCAATATACTGCCATTAAATAAATTATCGATTTTGAAGAGAGATCCATTTTGAGCTATTATGATTTACAGTATTTTAGGTCCGCTTAGCTCAAAAGAAAGAAAAAACGAGAAGGTGGATGCAAAAAGCGGAAAAGTTTTCTTTTTTTCGTTTCTTCTGCCGCTACCCCCCCCCCCCCC
>NC_068995.1:11118534-11120516 GCF_001194135.2 Octopus bimaculoides
GCCTTTCTTCCTTTTGTGTCCACCTCGTTTTTACTCGTGATTACCCTTGTTCTAGCGTTCTGATTTGTAAATCGCATAGGCTATGTGCTCAGAACCTGGTGATTGATCCATTGCCCCATCTTCTCAGATTACTGCCAGCTCTTTGTCCTTCCTCTTTGTAAAAAGAATTTCTGACTATCCATCCGTGGCATCCGACACTTAATCCCATTGCAGATCTGCAAGGTTTGAAGCATAGGAGACAGACAAAAGTCGTATCACACTGTAGGCTTGCGACTGGTTAGCTTTGCTCATGTTGCCAATCTCCTACCACCATAGGGCTTTCAGTTGATGGAATGACAAATGAGGCCACCATGAAAAGGTATATGTACGTCATTGGATTAAAGTTAACACTAATACAACGCAAGTACCACTCTGAGCCTCTGTGATTAAGTACCATGGTGACTGGCCGAAGCGAAATAACTAGTAATCAGATTAAATCGTAGGTTTTACACGAGAGCGTTACACTCCTGGAAGTATTCTGTGTCAGCAGCTAGGGATCCTTCACGCCCAGTGGTTTTACTTCTCTCAGGGGCTCCCATCAAGGGTATCTGTGTGTCCCCGTGCTCGGATAAGTTGTTATTACATACACTACTTAATCCATAAGTAGGATTCTGACAGGTGCTAATACTATGGGTCAGCATAGACCTGGGAACAATAAGGGGTGGTTCGGCATTCCTCAAAATCCTGGCTCTCCAAAACTAGAGTCCCACCGCCGGAAACAGTTTATAGTCATACCCATAGGCGCAGGCGTGGCTGTGCGGCAAGAAGCTTGCTACCCTTCCCAACCACATGGATCCAGGTTCCGTTTCACTGCGTGGGACCTTGGGCAAGTGTTTTCTACTGTAGCTTCGGACCGATCAAAGTCTTATGAGTAGATTTTGGCGCGCGCCTTTGTGTCCAGAGGTCGATTCTTTCAACTAAAAACTCTTCAAAGCGATGCCCCAGCATGGCCGTAGTCTAATAATTGAAAAAGATAACTATAAGAAGATATATGTATGTATATTTATGTATATGAGTATGTGTGTGTGTGTGTATGAGTGTGTGTGTATACATATGTGTCTTTTACCGTTTACTTACTTCAGTCATTAGACTGGCCATGCTGGGGCACCGCATTGAAGAATTTTATTCAAACGAGCTGACACCAGGATTTATTTTATTTTATATTTTGAAACCTGGTACTTATTGTATCGGTCTCTTTCGCCGAACTGCTAGGATTATATGACGAATAATAAAGAAGTGATATATATCTAGAGCGTGTGTTTATTATTGGCGTAATGACCGTCCCGAGATTCAACAAAATCTACTGTTGATGTTTTCTTCTTTATGCCAGGATAAACCTGGATAATTGTAAAAATAAAAAAGTAGAAAAGAAGCGAAAAGAGAAAAAATTGCTTTCGTATAAACCGAAACTAACTCCCAGAGAATGAGACTCTAAAAACTTTTGTTATGAAATATAGAGAAATACACGAAATTTCACAGTCAAATGTATTCAGCGATGAAACAATAACAGACGCAGAACTCATCAATCTTGACAGAAACATAGATTCGTAAGAAATGTCAACGAAATGTAATGCAGATTGAGGAAATGTGTGCGTCTACTTTTGATAGTTTTTATAGCTTAAGATTTGCAAACACACACACACGTATTTATATAAGTGTATGTGTGTGTGTGTGTGTGTGTATACAGAACGGGATTTTTTTTTATGAGCAAGCATCAGTAGCTGTTAATGCTGGTAGTTTACGATGTGGCATTTTAATATATACGAATGCTATTTCAAATTTAATGGTCTTCATATATAATTTTCTTCAATATGATAACTTCCCTTTGTAACTGGTTCCACTTTGCACGTCTGTCTAAGAACATGTCTGCTGCATATTTCCGCATCGTACAGACACATACTATATATATATATATATATATATATATATATATATATATATAT
>NC_068995.1:11121151-11121745 GCF_001194135.2 Octopus bimaculoides
TATATATATATATATATATATAACGTAATATATCAAAACATAAATATAAGCTATATGTAAACAGTAGCATATACGTGTGTAGGTGTGTATACATATGTGTGTGTGTATATATATATATTTATGTGAGAATGTGTGTCTATATATTTGTATGAATGTGTATGTATATATATTAGTATAAACATATCTGTAATGATGATAATAATGTCATATATGCATTCAAAATGTGTATATTTTTGAAACATCTATCTATCTATCTATCTATCTACCTGTCTGTCTGTCTGTCTGTATGTCTGTCTGTCTGTCTGTCTGTCTGTCTATCTATCTATCTATCTACATGCATACATACATACATTCTTGGTTAGCTGTAGAAGGGGCAAAAATTCATTGCTTCGTATGGTCTTTTAGACCGATGAAGTTAACAGGGCACAGGTTTATTTGTTTTATATATTTATAAACATTGTCACACACACACACACACACACACACACACACACACACACACATATACACACACACATAAATGGTATAATTATGCATATGTATGTGCGTATATATCTGTGAATGTACGCATACATGTAATATATATACATATAT
>NC_068995.1:11122794-11123178 GCF_001194135.2 Octopus bimaculoides
CACACACACACACACACACACACACACACACACACACACACACACACACACGCACATGTATGTGCTTGTATATGATTATTCGGTTACGAAGTATGACGAAGTTTTTGGTTGAAGTCATATCGTCATTCTCTTCTTTTTACATATCTGAAGGAGATTCATTTAAAAAAAATATTATTTAAATTGTTTAAATAATTTTATGGGCTGTCTTTGACAACTGACATCTGTTTATATTTCCTGTTGCGACAGCATTAATACCTCGCCTTGCGAAATACGACAAAAAGAGGAAGACATACAGTCACACATACACGCGTTTACATACATACACACAATCACACACTTTATGTATGTATGCATGTATATATATATATATATATATATATATAT
>NC_068995.1:11123440-11125620 GCF_001194135.2 Octopus bimaculoides
ACACACACACACACACACACACACACACACACACACACACACACACACACACACACACACACAAACACACATACTAACGTGGTATACAGCAATATTTATACGCACATTTATATATGTATGTATGTATGTATGTATGGTATGTATGTAAAACGGCTCAGTTTTAAAGAGAAAAAGCCATCAGCCTAAGGCGTTCAGAATTAGCTGTCGTTCATTTTGTTTCCTTGTTTTATATATCTTTTTTCCTCCTTATTGCAACTGACAATTTTTACTCGCGGAGGAAAAATATTATTGAAGACAAATTCATGCCGTCATCAGATTATGTATAACAGCAACGTGTTTGATCGTTTCTCTCTCAAGCTTTTTACAGTCAAAGTCAGCTGTGAATGTTTTCTGGGCGATTAACAATGCTTATTAAAAAGAAAATGAATTTTATAAGGAAAGAGAAAAAGAAAAAAAGGAAGAAAACAAAGAGAAAGAAGAAAAATCCGTGGCGGAAAGAATTATCGCTATTTTTGTGATGGAACAATAATTTTCAAAAGAGCCAAGCAATAAACAAATCTTGTAAAATGCCAACCATCTGACCTAGTTTCGTAAAATAAAATTAAATTCTTGCTTACGTCCTGCTACACAGTTTAGATTTGATTTGAAATTTTGAAAGTTGTTCTCTGGGTTTTGTGGTTGGCAATCGTTTCAGCTTTTAGGTGGTGGTGAGTTAAATTTGGAAAACATGCAATATATACGAGTGGGGTCTGAAAAGTTCTTGGCTTTGAGTTAAAGAAAATAGAAGTCGGTTAGTTTAATTATGTTTTTATTCAACAATTCCCCCTCTCAGATTCTCATACTCATTGCTGAGGTCCTTCAGTTTTTCTAAGCCCTGTAAAAGAACTCGGAAGGTTGGGTCTTCAGTCAGGCCTTTCGCGATATCCTTAAAGCCAGGAACTTTTCAGCACCTATAGTGCGAATATAACTGAATTGAAGAAATGTCTTAAAAAAAAAAAAAAAATTCAAGAGTTTTGCAACTAAATTTCTTTATACGGAATAACAATACCCATTCTTCATTCATATCTATCACTGCGTCTCTTTCTCTCTCTCTCTCTCTCTGTGTCTCTCTCTTTATTTTTCGATCTTTTGTTCTTTTTCTTTCACTTTCTTTTGTTTTTTGCTATTTGTTATCAGAAAAGCCTATGTCTATCTGTATTCAAAAGAGACAAAGATTAGAATGAATATCATTGACTATAGAAGATCTCTCATTAACAGAACGAAGAGAATCCAGACTTGAAAGAATCATGTTAATGACGACGACTACGATGATGATGATGATGATGATGATGATGATGATGATGATGATGATGACGGTACTGATGATGATGATGATGATGATGATGACGGTAAAGATAATGATGACGGTACTGATGATGATGATGACGACAATTATATGATGTTGATAATAATGATGATATACTGCTGCTGCTGCTGATTACAACAATGATGGTGATGATGATGATGATGATGATGATGATGATGATGATGATGATGGTGACGATGACAACGACGGTCGTGGTGGTAGTGGTGACGATAACAACGACAACGATGCTGCTGCTGATGATAACGATGACAGCGAAAAGTACGATGACGACAATGGTGATGATGATGATGATGATGATGATGAAGAAACATCGCGGTTTCTTTTATTTCGAACGAGGTTTGATCAATGCTTTTGATCATAAAGAGAGATTTCAATTATTAACTCGATAAGAGTAGAGTAAAGGCAAAGGGACATAGACAGATAGATAGATAGAGAGACCGATAGACAGATAGATAGAGAGAGAGAGAGAGAAAGAGATAGAGAGAGAAAAGGGAAAGATAACTGAATGTAGCGTACAAAGTTTCAAGTTAAATTCTCGAAACGCTCTTCAGGGAAGAGAAAATAAATAAAGAAATGAATAAATAAAAAAAAAATAAACAATAAATAAACATAAAATAAATAAAGAAAGAAAGAAATGAAAGCCGAAAGATTACTCAGAAGAGATGAACGGTGATGAAAATTCCATTTCTTACCTCTCACGATCGTTTATTCCTTTCGACTTCAGCCTCGAATTATTGAGATTCTTCATTCTTCATCTTTCAAAGAGAATAGTTTCTAGCTATTTATGAATGAGTATCTAGTGGGACAGAATAAC
>NC_068995.1:11126200-11127116 GCF_001194135.2 Octopus bimaculoides
ACACACACACACACACACACACACACACACACACACACAATTAGAAGTATATAGTACATATATGTCCGTGTACGCGCACAGAGACACACAAAAACACACTACTATAAGTACATATATATGTATGTATAAGAATATATATATTATATATATATATGTATGTATAAGAATATATATATTATATATATATATATGTATAATCACAAACACATTCAATATAAATGCATGTATACATATGCATACACACACAGGCACACACCTCTCACACACATATCAATATATCCATTCATACACACAAGCACATGCATATATATATAAAAGCAAGAACAAAAACGAAACAAACAAAACAAAAAAAAATAGGAAGTGAAAGAATGCTTCTTATGGATTATTTACAACATGACTAAACACCCGAATGGACTTAGATAATATATTATTGTATTCCAAGCACGTATGAGGGATTCGTATAGATTTATGAATATATAAAAGTCAGTAGATTCGGGATCTATAACAAATACCATCTTACTATTTGCTCCTTTTGCATTATTTTATATACGTCTTCTTTTTATTATTTATTTTTATGTCCGATGAAGGGGATTGCCTGAAGAGAGGGGAGTCATATATAAAGACTGTAATAATAACGCGGTGTAGCGGAGTGTAATGATAATGTGGAATTGCGATGGTTGTTTTCGGAGTGGTTTAGATATTTTCATCTTTCAACATGATGTTACTTTATGTCTTAAGGCTGCAATTTATTCCAATAATTCCCCTTTAAATGGGGGTGTTTTTATAGAAATGAAATGGCCGACTGGATACGGTGTTTGGCTTGGTTAGGTTAAAACGTTTTGGTTATATGCGTCTATATCTTCAGCCCATTTTTAAGATTGTGCAATGTTGTTACCATCAAATATATATATATATA
>NC_068995.1:11127232-11133825 GCF_001194135.2 Octopus bimaculoides
ATGTGTGTGTGTGTGTGTGTATGTATAAATATATATGTTATATATATATTTGTATATGTATATGTGTATATACATATGTAGTATATCTGTGTGCATATATATGTAGTATATGTATGTTTGTGTATATATATATATATATATATATATATATATATATATGATTTTATTTGATTTGATCTAGTTTCAACTCATGAGCTGAGGCCATGCTGGGGCACCGCCATTAGGTGTTGCTACATAATTTTACTTCACTAATTCTTTTTAGAAATTGATGTTTGGTGCATGTTGTATATGTATATATGTATGTATTCTTTTATTCTTTTATCCGTTATTTGACTGCGTTCATGCTGGAGCATCGCCTTTGTATATATATATATGTATATATATGTTTATATATATATATGTATATATATATATGTGTGTGTGTGTGTATATATTACGGTCACTACTGTTTTTACCATGAGCCAGAGACATTTGAAAGTCGGACTGAATTGCTTTGCGTATTCATTCCTGTTTTCTTCACTCTGAGTCAAAATTCCAACAAGGTTAATGTTGCCTTTGATGATGATGATAATAATAATAATAATAATAATAATAATAATAATAATAATAATAATCCTTTCTACTATAGGCACAAGGTTTGAAATTTGGCGGGAGGGGACTAGTCGACCACAGAATTTGACTGGTACTTATTTCATCGACCCCGAAAGGATGAAAGACAAAGTCGACTTTGGTGGAATTTGAACTCAGAACTTGTAGACGGACGAAACACCGCTACGCATTTGGCCCGGAGTGCTAACCATTCTGCCATCTCACTGCCTTCCACTAAGCAATAATAATTTCTTCTTTTCTCCTCTAGGCACAAGGCCCGAAATTTTTGGGGAGGGGGGCCAGTGGATTAGATCGACCCCAGTACGCAACTGGTACTTTATTTATCGACTCCGAAAGGATGAAAGGCAAAGTCGACCTCAGTAGAATTTGAACTCAGAACGTAAAGACCGCTAAGGATTTCGCCCGGCGTACTAACGTTTCTGCCAGCTCGCCGCCAAGCAATAATTATGTCACTAAAATGTTAGGCATCCCATTGGTTATTGCATCAATTAACCGAATCAATAAGGTAGTAGTTTATTTTAAGAAAAAAACAAACAAACAAACAAAGAAAAAGTACGGTGACAATGACCTAATCACTAAGTAACTGGTTATCGACCGGAAAATCGATCGCTTGCGACGTTCATGTCTCGGTACCACAGTAAGTCCGTGAAATTGACATGTAACGCCCAACGCCCAAGTGCACTCAGCCACGAACAAATGATATGACGAGGTACAGTTTCTTGTTGAGGAAAAAAAAAAATCATTGAAAAAACTAAAGTGGTTTTGACTAAGTGTTTGAAGAGTTAACTCGGTTTCAAGGACAAGCTGCGTATGTAATTCCGACCCTAGATCTGATTATCCGATATCTTATCGACTCGGCGAAGGACAGCTATCTTATTCTCTTTCTAAATACGTCATTGTTGTTTTTGTTGTTGTTGTTGTCGTTAAGCTCCAGTTCAGCTCTGAGTATGGAGATATACGATTACATATATTTCCGACCCGACCCTCTTTTCAAGAAAATGTAGTTTTTAAAAAATAATGTTTATCTTTCCTTTATTGTATAAGCTCTTGTCTTTCTTTATGAGAACAACGTGTGATTTGAGTGAGAGTTTACAACTGTTATGTTTAACCCTAGGTCCACTCTAATCAAGTAGATATATAATCAAAGAAATTTCCCGCCGTGACTCTCCAATTGTAAAAAAAAAAGAAGTTGATCTTGGCGGAGTTTGAACTCAGAGAACACAAAGCCTGGACAAATGCTGCAAGGTATTTTGTCCCATGTCCAGTAAGTTTACCATCATCAGTTCAAGGCAAATAAAGTTCACCGTCACCAATTCATTTTTTGTGTTTCAATGAAATAGTTTTTAACTATTAATGGTGAAGTACTATGGATATATTTTCTCGGTAAACTTTCTTAGCGGTGGACTTTATTCACGGTGAATTGACAGCGATGTTTCCATGCGGGGAATTGATGGCGGTGAATCATTTTGTCCCACGCTCTATCGACTCTGCCAGCTCATATGCATGAGAAGTAATTGTAAACCTTGTCCAACAATGCTTAAATCAATCAAACGAAGACAAGGGTGACAACTCAAAATCAATAAATCTTGTTATTTATTTATTTTTTAAAATGGATCGACGCACCAGAGCCCTAGTTCCCTAAAATCAGAAATAGGCTATAATCTGACGGAAAGCATAATCTGATCTTATAGATTCTCACTTGCTCCCCTTCTACAGAACGTACATAACAGCTTTGTACTCTCGTAAGACGAGAACTATAATGGTACGTACGTGTGTTTTGCAACAAGCAGCACATACTTGCTTTAAGTGATTATGTTGAACAAAAATATTTAAAAAAAACAAACAAAAAAAAACAAGTAAATAAACGAAGCAAAACAAAATGAAAATAGGAAACAAAAAAGGCTAAAATAAAAACGATTAATTTAACTAGATATACTGCCATATGTCAATTTTCCTTCCGGTATGTGATCTTTTCCGGTATTAAAGTTTCGGATGTGACGTTTTTTGTTCAAACATATTTCGAGCAATTAAAATAGTTTGAAATTCCAATATATTAATGCATACAGGAGTGTGACAAACACCGGACATCGTATTTCATACGAAGCGATTCACTAGTTTGTTGTTGTCATCGTTGCTGTTGTTGTGGTTGATGGTCATTTGCTCATACTTCATTACAAATATAGTGTCGTAGCTGTGCAAAGAGGCAATGATAGGGGAGCGACAATAAGCAGAAGTTACTGTGTCTGTCAATGGTTTGCATCCAATTACAAGCATCTGCGCTGCGTCCCAAAGCCAAACACGGGACATTTCTGCCCTAGCCGGAGTACCACCAAACTCTCTGACATTAACTAAATTAACCCCAGGTTCTGTCTTGATGAAGCAAGAACTTTGATCAAATTCTTTGAATCCATGGCCATCCTGCCTTTTTTTTTTTAGGTTTAATGTATTGTATTAGACTATGATAACCAATGCCAAAGTGAGGTTTGAGGTAGATTGGAGTGCTATATCTTGCAGATCTAGTGACCAGAGGGAGACTTCCTCGTTATTTCATTGGTTCATGTAAATTGTAGTAGTAGTAGTAGTGGTGGTAGTAGAAGTTGCGGTGATTGTAGTAATAGTGGTGGTGGTGGTAGTAGTGGTAGTAGTAGTAATAATGGTGGTGGTAGTGGTAGTGGTGGTAGCAGCAGTAGTAGTAGTAGTTTTAGTGGTGGTGGTTGGTAGCAGCAATAGTAGTGATGTTGGTGATGGTGTTAGTGGTAGTAGTAGCAGCAATAGTAGTACTAGTAGTAGTTGAAGTAATAGTGTTGGTGGCCGTACTAGTTGTCGTTGAATCTCAGAACAGACCTGATTGAGTAGACATCTTATCTCACGCATTCAAACTTGACAGCTCACCCATTTTTATGCGGCCTTAGTCTACCTAGGATCTAATTATCTAATGTCCTCTGTCTGTCTCTCAGTGTGTTTAGGAAGGTGTGATTTATGAGAGATAGAGTTGGCTTTTTCAGACTGGTCGAACAACCAAGCGAACTTTACAGGGTCCGGCAAAGAATGACCCAGTGATGTTTCTTAAGGGAGTTCGGACCTCTTCAAAGAATTTTTCAAATTTCATGTATTTTTCCGTAATTCAACATTTGGTGGTTTTTAGCCAGTCTTTTGGGTCGCGAAATGTTTAATTTCTATCTAGATAGACAATGTCGGTCATGGAAATGGTGGATGAAGATACGTGGGATATTTTTATAGGAAAGGACTGATATAATAGATGCAGTGTTTAGACAGAGGGCGCCACTGAGTTGATAAGAGTATCTTTTCCCCTTTTACCATAAACGAGATCTTTTTCTCCACGGTAAACTGCAGTGAAATTGCCTTTAGCAGTTATATCACAAACATATTTGACCTGTCTTAAAGTTAGTTCAAATATCACTGCTTAGCGCTATTACAAATGTGTTTTATACGACCGAACAGTCGTCGAGCGGAAGTCAGTCACTTATATTAGCTGTTCCATTATATAACCACGGCTTTCTAATCAGTTCAGAATTATCTCTCTTCGTTAGCTCCTAGTGAGGAAGGATACGTAACCAGAAACGCGCTCAGGAGTCCGAGAGAGGGCGCCAGTGGGCTGATAAGGATATTTTGACTCCTTTTACTATGAGCGAGATTTTTTACTACACGGTAAACTGCAGCGAAATTTCTTCCTAAAATTTGTTTATTTTTTATCACTGCTTAATGCTACTACTATTGTAATTGTTCTGAACGAGCGGTCGGCGAGCGCAAGTCAGTCACTTTTATTGAATTTTCCATTATAAAGCCACAACTTTGTAATCAGCTCACGATCATCCGTCTTCGGTATCTCCATCTGAGGAAGGCTAAGGAACCAGAAACGCATCTTGGAGTCTGACAGAGAGCACCATTGAACTGACAAGGATATTTCTACCACCATTCACCATCAGCGAGAATGTTTTTCTACACGATATACTGCTAAAATAAGCACTGGAGTCGAACTTGCTGGCCTTGTGCCAACATTTATCATTATCCCATTATTATCCCATCCTGGGATAATGATACTCCTACATTCGATCGATCTAGTCACTGTCATTACAGGTTTGACTATTACATCTTACATACATGCACAGTGTATCAAGGAATATATATTAAAACTATCTCTTTCCTTTTTACGGTTGGGTGTTTTGGGGGATATTTTGTTGCCGTTTCTTGCAGGTTATGTGAACAGATTAACAGCATCCGCATAAGCTCGGTTGTTAATAGGCAGAATGTAAAGGTAGAACCAAGCAGTGTAATCAACTGTAGGATTGTATAATTACTATAATTGCTTTTTATTGATTCAGCACCGAGAGATACGTTTTTAAGATAAGAGTGAGTAATCTGAGATCTTGCAATGTTCATGGTATGAGTTTCTCAATTTCGAAACTAGCCTACGGATATATTTATATGTAGGGGATATGGCGTAAGAAGATGAGTGACAACTGGATCGATCGAACGTAGGGATAACTGACTAACTAATAATAATAATAATAATAATCCTTTATACTAAAGGCACAAGGCCTAAAATTTTTGCAGGCGAAGTTCGTCGATTACATCGACCCCAGAACTCAACTGGTACTTATTTCATCGAAAGCGAAAGGATGAAATGTAGAATCGATCTCAGCAGAATTTGAATGTAAAGACAGACCAAATGCCGCTAAGTGTTTTGACCGGTGTGCTAACGATTCTGCCAGCTCGCAGCCTTAATAATAATAATAATAATAATAATAATAATAATAATAATAATAATAATAATTAATAATAATCTTTTCTACTATAGGCACAGGGCCTGAAATTGTGGGGGAGGGGACAAGTCGGTTACATCGACCCCCAGTACTCAACTGGTACTTAATTTATCGACCCCGAAAGGATGAAAGGCAAAGTCGACCTCGGTGGAATTTGAACTCAGAATGTAATGAGTCAAACGAAGTGCTGCTAAGCATTCTGTCTGACGCTCGCTCTTTTGACCACCCTTAATAAGAATTTCAAATACAGGTGCAAGACCGGAAATTTTGTGAAAAGGGTAAGTAGAGAAAAAAAAAATCAACTCAATGACCAGTCTGGTACTTAATTTTGTTGTCTTTGAAAAGATGAAAAAGGAGGTTGACCTCGGAGAGAATTGAACTTGGAACGCAAAGATCCGGAACAAATGCCTCAACGCTCCAACGTTTCATAAATCCACTGCAATGATCACAAAAAGTATTAAAGTTACAAGTCGGAAATTTCAAAAAAGAATTCTGCCAGTTGTTCAGTTTATATAAATAAACTCAATACAAACGCAGACGGGTTTCTGATCTTCAAACCGGAAGCCGTGTTACGTCACTGTTATTCCCCTGTTATTGACCAACTTTCCGTCCAAATACAAATCATGGTTTTTCAATACATACATATATGTACACACACACACACACGCACACACACATATATATATACTAACTGGAGGATCTAAGAATTTCGACTAAAAAGAAAATAGACAAGAAAAAAAGAAAATATATTAGCTCTCAAATCTGTGTACTATTTGTCTACTCACCAAAATGGTTGAATCTAAATGCCCCTCTCTATGAAAGCATATTTTTATGAAATTGCAGTGATGAACATAATCATTCCTTGAAAATTTAATGTCTCTTATCTAAAGTGATTGATAGTTTCCTTAGTTAAAAATCAATCATACGAGATTGACAGCCGCAGTGGCAAAATATTTCGTAGCGCACAACCGAACTAAGATGGTACCTAACAAACAGTAAGAAGAAATATTTCTTATAGTTTAGGAAACGGAAGTAATCATCAGAAACCGGAAATATCCTTTTCGATGATATAAATTCAGGAAAATAGGATAGTTATTCGAAGGAAATATCATTTTTGTGTATGCAACGCAGCTTTCATACAATACATTTGCGTATACGGACACACACACACATATATATATACATATATATATATATATA
>NC_068995.1:11134488-11136795 GCF_001194135.2 Octopus bimaculoides
TATATATATATATATATATATATATATATATATATATATATGAGAGCACACAGACTTACATACTAATACACAAACAGACAAGCGCACATATGGATGATTCTCTGATATTAAGATTGTTATACGAGTCTTGATAAGTATATAAACGAATTTGTATTCTAAACAAAGGAAAATAAAATAGATTATATCAATGGAAAGGAATAATAAATTATAAAAACTGAATTTCACAAATAATCAATTTCTGGTATAACAATAGCATCTAATATATATATGTGTGTATGTATATTCATCGTCCAATATTATATTGCTTTTTATGGCATAGAACTGATGAGAGTGTTACCGGCGGTTTCGCGTCGAATATTGCTACTAGACAATATTGATGTTCTTCAGAAATGTTGGCCGGAAGCGCATCTAAAAATAAACCAAGTCTCTCTGTCTCTGTCTGTCCGCCTGACCTTCCCGCTCTCTTTCTCTGTAAACACACACACACACAATTATGTGTGTATGTATATTCTTTTATTTATACACTTGTTTTAGCCATTAGGCTGCGATTATGTTAGGTTACTGTCTTAAATTTTCTAGTCTATCATATTGTCCCTTAATTCAGAGTATTATTTTTTCGATCTATAGTCACCGAATCACTTTTATTATCTTGTCATAACATACATGCTCGCACACGTTTACACATTACTTTTGTCGATCCAACAACAGGCATGTAACAATACGCTTTTAAAAGTAATCGCCTGTCGATAGGGCTAGCATATACAGTTAACGTAAAATCGACACTTTGTAAGGCAAAGTGATATCTAATTAACTGAAAACACCTTTAAAAACCGATATACTCAGTATCTCCAATCGTTCACACATTGTAGCAACAGAAATAGAAATTTGTTATGAAGACACATTTCGTACTAAAAGGCGGGGGATTAAATAAATCGACAGTAAAATGATGTATCATTGCGACAGCAAAACCGTACAACGGTTCTAGTTATATATGTAATTTATGCACGGCTGAGAAACTTAGCATATTCATTGTAAACCGTACAACCGTGCTAGTTATATATGTAATTTATGCACGGCTGAGAAACTTAACATATTCATTGTACCTTAAAGCGTCTTATATATGAAAGAAAAACACATTTTCTGTTTGTTTACTCATGTAAAAATTCACTCATATCTTTGAACCATATTCTGTGGTGTTGCATTGAAATTAGAAACCGCTTTATTCCATTCTTTTTCTTTTAGTTGTTTCAGTGATTTGACTGCAGTCATGCTGGGGCACCGCCTTTAGTCGAGCAAATCAACCCCAGGACTTATTCTTTGTAAGCCCAGTACTTATTCTATCGGACTCTTTTGCCGAACCGCTAAACAAACCAGCATCGGTTGTCAAGCGATGTTGGGGACAAATACACACACACACACACACACACACACACACACACACACACACACACACACACACACACACACACACACACACACACACACACACACATATCTGTCTGCCTGTCTGGTTTGTTGGTTTCTTCGTTTATGGTGGTTTTGGTGTTTGTCATACATTCAAATTGTGTGGTTGTCCTTTGGAATTTTAACTATTGGTAGTACTTATGTTAGGGCTTGTAGACAGCTTAGGAAAGTTTTGTTCCATATATATCTTCTCTTATTCCTTTCTGCCGAAGAGCGTAGGCTCGAAACGTAAAAGACTTTCTCACTTTCCCGAGCGTCTAACTAATACACCTGCTTGTTGTTCATACACCTGTCCTCGTCTTTTGTGTTTCTGTAAATTTGAACTAGAAAGCAATTGGCTCGTTTCTTCCTTTTTCCCTATCCCCTGTTTTCTTTTCACAGCGCGAGCTAAATTTGCATGTTTATCGACAAAAAGATACAGCTTACATTATAACGCTGTTTGTTGATAATGACTGCTGTGATAGTGGTGGTCATGATGGTTGAGGTGGTGAAGATTTTTATGGTTTGATGGTAGTGGTGGTGATAAAGGGTGTGTTAGTGGTAGTGGTGGTAGTGATGGTGAGGGTTTGATGATAGCTTTGGCGGCGAAGACGATGATGATGGAAGTGGTGACGGTTGTGGCGGTTGTGGTGGTGATGATGATGATGATGACGACGACAATGATGATGATTCATTCACACTTTTTTGCTGTAAAGCATTGGACTACATAAGTGGCTAAAGCGATACGAAGGACAATCTGTTTCAGACACTTGACCTGGCCTGGGACACGCACATAGATAGCAGCTCTAGTGATGAGAGCTACTTGCCAGAAATAACAAGCAAAAAAAGCAAAAAAAAAAAAAA
>NC_068995.1:11136805-11145960 GCF_001194135.2 Octopus bimaculoides
AAAAAAAAAAAAAAAGGAAAAACAATCCCACCACCACCAAAAACACCCCCAAAAAAACCAACAAGCATCATCTTATTATCATACAACAAAACGCAAAAAAAAAAAGAATAAAATCTAATCTAGGAACGATGTATTAACTAATGTATGTAGTTTCTTGATGTAAATATCTTGTAGAAAGAAAGAAAGAAAGAACGAAAGAAAGAACGAAAGAAAAAGAAGAAAGAGTGAGACGAGATTATCGATGCTGAAAGAACGCCTTTGATCATAAGGTCAACTCGATCGAGACTGACCTGTGTTTAAACAGCAACAACAAGAACTACAACATCAGCTGCAGCAGTAGTAGTAGTAGTAGCAGCAGCAACAGCAACAATGCTAGAGAAAGTAAATACAACAACAACAACAACAACAACAACGGCAGGAACAATGGTACAGAGAAACGAAACATAGGTTATGCTTTTATAGAACGCTAAGAAATTTTTCGAAGTCTAGGATGTAAAACTAAAGCGTGGTCTTCAGAAAAATTGTTATTGAAGAAACATCACTCAAGGGAACTAAATAATTGGTTTTGTTATCGAAATAACCATCGCAATATAGAGTTTTCAATATCAGATTAATTTCTAATCTATAAAATGAAAACAACAACAACAACAACAACAACGAGAGGAAAACAAACACACACATACACACACACATACCAAAAAAAAAAATTACTCAAGGAACACGTGCTTGTGTGTGGCTTCGTATATGTGCGCATATGTATAGATAGATGTATGTGAGTGCATATATAAATATATACACATACATGGTTATGTATAACTGCATATATATGTGTGTGCGTGTGTGTGTGTGAGTATGTGTGTGTGTATGTGTGTGTGTGTGTGTGTGTGCTGAAACGTACTTTCAAAAGGATACCATATAGTGAACTTTCATTTTTATACAATCACATATATGCGTGTACGATTGCGTATATTCATGTGCATATGTGTGTACACACACATGCACATACACACACACACGCACACACACATACGTACACACACACACACACACACACACACACACACACACACACACACACACACACGCACGTGTGTGTGTGTGTGTATGTATGTATTTCCTGTTCCGTAGCAGTTTATACGTTTCTATGTACGCATGCAAGTTTGTATGTGTTTATCGTTTCTTCTTCAAGCTTTTTTTTTTCTTGTATAAAAATCAAATTATTTCTTCGCTGTGCTCCCCCGCTCCCCCGGCATCCCCCCCCTCTCTCTGTTTGTTTTCTCTTCTTTGAATCGCGCTAAATTTAGAAACAAAGACACCCAATATCGAGGGAGGAGAGATGGAGCAGCAAAAATAAATACTTGAAGTTATCGCTGTATTTGTATATATATATAATTTTTTTTCTTTTATTCTTTTATTATTTTACTTGTTTCAGTCATTTGACTGCGGCCATGCTGGAGCACCGCCCTTTAGTCGAACAAATCGACCCCAGGACTTATTCTTTCTAAGCCTATTACTCATTCTATCGGGCTCCTTTGCCGAACCACTATATTTCGGGGACGTAAACGCACCAACATCGGTTGCCAAGCGATGGTGGGAGACAAACATATACACATATACAGTAATATATATATATACGCCGTTCCACGCAGTGGGACTGAACGCGGAACCATGTGGTTGGTAAGCAAGCTACTTACCACACATCCACTCCTGCATCTCTCTCTCTCTCTCTCTCTCTCTCTCTCTCTCTTTATATATATATATATATGTATGTATGTGTGTGTAATCGCTCGTTGATCGAGCTTTTGGTTTTCTTGTAAATATTCTTGCTTGTGTGTGTGTGTATGTGTGTGTACCTGTGTGGTCGTGCACTTGTGTGCGTATGTATACTTGCGTGTGTAAGTATTTGGATACTTGTGTGTGCGTACGTGTGTGAGTATATATGTGTGAGCGTGTATGTATCCTTCTTTTGCATACCTATGTGCATGTAAATGCTTTTGTATGTATGCATACATTTGCGCGTGAGCTGCTTTGCGTGTGTAATATGGTTAGGTACACGTGCGCATGCGTCTGTATGTTAGTGTGAGCGTGTATATGTGTATATGTTTATGCGTGCATGTGTGTGCTTGCGTGCATATGCACCTTGGTGAAACAACTAAGATATGAGAGTGGTGATAAGAAAACGGTAAAATGGAATGAATAACAAGGAAGAATTATAAAAGAGATTCTGTTACAAGGTTGCATCAAAGATTGTCTTCCGCGATTTTTTCTTCTTCTAAATTTAACTTCCACCAATATCTATATTTGTTTTGAAGCTGTTTCCAATGACTCCATTTTTACCATTCCATTTTCAACAAACACTGAATATCTTCATCCATTTTCTTCCGACTAACGTTTCTTTGGGTTTTAAAGAAGATTCCTCATTCACTCCCTCACTCCCCACCTCTCTCTCTCTCACCATTCTTACTAATCCATTTTTAACATTCTAGATATTTTACACCAAATTTTCTTCCACCAATATCTATTTTAGTTTCAAAGCAGGTCGATCTATTTCCATTTTTACCATTCCTTTTTCTTTATTCAATAGGCTACACCTTCTATATCCAATTTAATTCTTCCAATATCTATTTTGGTTTCGAAGCAAGTTGATCTGCTTCCATTCTTACCATCTTTAAAAAAAAATTCCAACAATATTCCCCCTCTCTATGTAACTTTTCAAGACGGTTATTTGGCGGAGTCGTTACAGTGTCCGATTAATTGCTTAGCGAAATTCCTTCGATTCTCTACGATCACAGTTCCAATATGTTGAGAACAAACTTTGCTTGTCATCTATTCAGAGACCAAGAAATAAAGTACCAATCTCTTGGAACAAATATATTCACTCCTTTACTATAAAGGCTGCGGAGAATTTTGGGTCTCTCTTCGGTGCTTACAAATTTCTTACGCAAGAAAGTATCTTGTACCTCTAAGAGGCTACCATTCGATTTTGCCTTTATATTGGTTTCAAATTCGGGCACAAGGCCAGCAATTTCAGGACGGTGGGTAAGTCGGTTACATAGACACCAGCAGTGCTCAACTGGCACTTATTTTATCGACTCCGATGAAAGGATGAACGATAAAGTCAGTATCGGCGGAATTTGAACTCAGAACACAAAGACGGATGGAATGCTGCTTATCGATTTGCCTGTCATGCTATCGATTCTTCCAGCTCGTCGCCATCGATTTTACATTGATATTAAGCGGTGCCATCGATCTTCCATTAATATTAAGGCGGCGAGCTGGCAGAATCGTTAGCACGCCGGGCGAAATGCTTAGCGGTATTTCGTCTGCCGTTACGTTCCGAGTTCAAATTCCGTCGAGGTTGACTTTGCCTTTCATCCATTCAGAGTCGATTAAATAAGTACCAGTTACGCACTGGGGTCGATATAATCGACTTAATCCCTTTGTTTATCCTCTCTATGTTTAGCCCCCCTGTGGGCAATCAACAAATAGATTAATATTGGGCTCAGATTGGGTTCAAAGTTTTGATAAAACAGCAATGAAAACCTTGGGGATAAAAATATATCAAGGAATTTACAAATGGGATTGTCATCAGTTCAATCGAGAACTTTCGAAATGTTTCGGTATTAATAATCGAACAGCGAATAACATTGTCAACAGTTTGATTAAAGGAGAACATCTAAGTAAAAAAATAAATAAATAAAAGAGATCTGGGAGCCCGCGGAAAGTTTCTAAGAGAGTAGAGAATGGAGTTTAGGGGGAAGTTATGAAATATCAATATAGAATTGTTAGAAAGATTGCAGATTCTTTTGATACGTCATCGTATTGCATAAGAATAATATCAAAAGACCTTGAATATCAATGGAGTGTTGCAAGGAAGAAGTCGATGATTTAAAAAGCTTAATAAGACCAACGGTTCAACTGGACTGAAGATTCCTGTAACAAGGAAGACGAATTTTGGTCACAATTGATATGGTTCAATGAAAGCAAATTCTTTCATATTTTCCAGTTCAAGGCAGTTGAACAAAACTGAAGCATGGGATCCGAATTCTTTGCAAAGAACAATGAAACATGGAAGAGTTGGAGTTATGGTATAGGGGAGCAGTTTGTATGACACACAGATAGGAATTAATGGTTGTTGAGAGGCCCAAAATATTGTCAAGACAAATACTTGAAAAGGGTTTATTTACTATCTATTCTAATGTACAAATTGACAAGACCTTTTTTTCAAGATGAATTAGTGCCTCCTGCCTTACATGCTTAGAAAATAACTCGCGGAATCGAATCAGCGAAATGGGCTGCTCAAACCAATTTTTGTTCAAAATCACTTAAACGACCCCAAATACTGTCAGGTCAAATACTTGAAAAGGGTTTATTACTTATGTAGTCTTATGTTGAAATTAACAAGAAAACCTTTTTTGAAGCAGAATAGAGCCTTTTGCAACAATAAACAAAGAAAATGACTCGTGGAATCGAATCACTGAAATGGGCTTCTCAAACTAATTTTTGTTGAAAATCATTTAAATGGCGCCCCCAAATCCTGTCAAGTCAAATACTTGAAAAAGGTTTATTACATATCTATTCTAATGTAGAAATTAACAAGAAGACCAGCTTTTTTCTTTCTTTCTCAAGAAGATGGAGCTCCCTGTCATACAAGCTTAGAAAATAACTCTGAATTGAATCACTGAATTGGGTTGTTCAAAACCTCCATCTTAATACAATAGAACACATATAGGAACATCTTGATAGCAGATTGCGAGCAAGATAGTCGAAAATAACATCAATTACAGAGCTGAAAGAAGCATTGACAGAAGAGTGGATAAACATGGATCAGTCTGTCATTCATAATTTAATCAAATCCATGCCTAATCGGGTAAAAGCCAAGATATTAGCTAAAAGAGGGCCTACAAAATAATGAGAGAATCTTCATTTACTTTGGATAATTTTTTATGAAGTTATTACAAGTTAAATTAACGTTGTGTTTTATAACTTTGGCTATAAAGTTAATGTAGACCCACCGTATGCTATTTAAATCAGCTTCTCCAAAAGGAACAGCATGTCAGTAATAAATAGAATTAAGGATCACAGCTAAAGTTAATGTGATTATCGCACGCATGTTTCCTTCTGTGATCACACGCGCAAACACACACATCATTATCCATCTATCTATCTATCTATCTATCTATCTATCTATCCTCTATATGCATATATACATACATACATACATACACACACATATGCATAAAATATGTGCGTGTATATATGTATAGACACGTGTGCATATACGTGCGTGTGTGTATGTGCATGTGTATTTATACTATTATGTATATGGAATGTGTATGAGCATTACGTCATGTATGCAGAAATCCGCAGATACGGGGGCAAACGATGTAGTTGATTTAATTGACCTCCGGAACGACACAAGGCGAAATCAATAACACCAGGATTTGAGCTTTGAACAAATGGCAACATAATTAAATAATTATTTTATGCGAATAAAATAGTGCAGTTAAATGAGTAAAAAAAAACATACTACAGTATCAATTCTGAGTAGATACTGTCGGTAATGCATTCACACAGCAAAAAGTAGATACGTGGATCTAATCCTGTCAGTGAATCTTTGCCTTTCATTTTGTTGAAGATTTGTCGTTATGATGTCTAATTATCGGTTTCAAATTTCGGCACAAGGCCAGCAGTTACGGGTGAGAGGGGTCAGTCGATTACAACAAGCCCAGTGCTCAGCTGGTACTTATTTTATCGACCCTAAAAGGGAGGAAAGGCAAAGTCGACCGCAGCGGAATTTGAACTCAGAACGTAAAGACAGACGAAATGCTACTAGGCATTTCGTCCGTCGTATTTACGTTTCTGCCAGCTCACTACCTTATAATATGTCTAATTATCAATCACATTAATAGACCTAATAATTCATTAATATTTCCGTTTTTTGGCAGTAAATTGTAACGACACATTTGTAACTTCATATGTTGAAACCTGAAATGGAATCCACCATTTTTAAAAGAGCTTCATCTATCATTCATACGTAAGCAGTGGAAGTGTGCACTTCCCCTAAAATTGATGAACTGAAAGTGCATATTCGACACGTGATGCTGTGGGATTTTAAGAATGATAAAAAAGCCCCCCCCCCTCCCCTGAAAAAATCCCCTAGAAAACTCCACAGAAACAGATAGGAGAATGTACAGTATGTATAGCCGAAGTGTCATTACTAATTGGCAAATGCGAAATTGGCTTTCAAAATTTCGTTCCGGAGATTTTTCATTGAGAGATCAACTCAGATCAGAACGCTCATCAGATTTCGATGAAGATGCTTGAAGAGAATTAGTGGAATCCAATCCTCGTAAAAGTACTCGGGAATTAGCAATTGGCCTCAATACACCCCGATCCATCATCTGGCGCCACTTTGAAAAGATAGGAAAAGTCAATAAGCTGGGTGTTTGGGTTCCTAGTATTCTCAGTGAGAAGAATAGGGAAGATCGCATATCCATAGCAAGAAGTCTTCTTTCAAGACAGAGAAATGACCCGATTCTCGATAATATCATTACAAGTGATGAAAAAGGGGTCTTTTATGACAATGTTCAACGCAAAAGGATAAATCTTCACAACCTACCCCAAACGCTGAGCTCTATGAAAGGAAGGTTATGTTCTGTGTGTGGTGGGATAACCGCAGTGTTATTCATTTTGAGGTTTTAAACTGCAATCAAACACAAAATGACGAATTATATTCTCAACAGGTGAAACATGTGCATGAAAATCTTTTAAGAAAACGCCCTGCAGTCGTCAGTAGGAGAAACGCTGTGCTTCTCCGTGATAACGTCAGACGACATACAGCAAGAATCACGCAGGCTAAAATATTGGATTTGGGCTGTTCTGCTCTACCCCGTCCACCTTATTCACCAGACCTTGCAACAACAGATTTCTATTTTTCTCGCTGACTACAAAATGCTCTGACGGGGAAAATTTTTTTCTCAAAAAGATCAAGTGAAAACGTTTGTGGAAAGCTTCTTCGTGTCGAAGACAACTGAATTTTAACTCAAGAGGAATCAAAACTCGAGAAGAATCAAAGAGCTACTTGATAAATGGCAAGAGGTCATTCAAAATAATGGCAATCATACTAATAATTGAGAATTATTCTCTATAAGATGCTTTCATGAGTAAAGGTGTTTAACAAAATCGGAAATTATTTATGACTCAACTCAGTATCTAGTTTTGTTGTGATTTTATTTGTAACAACTATGAAATTTATTGTTACCGTTGTTGCTTTTGTTTTTGGTGTCTTTGAGAGAAGAAAGCTTTCGAATGGCCCCTGTTTGGCTACATTTGAAACCTTTATGTTTTCTGCCTGCCACCACACCCCACTCTTGTTCTTTCCTCATGATCAGTGTCTTTTTTTTTTTTTACCTATGGGTCCCTTTAATATCTTTGGACCCTCACAGCCATTCGATATTTAAAAGAATCCATTTGTGTCTTTATAATTAAATATTATTTATAATTTTTAAAAAACTTTGTTAAAATATTTTGTGTATTATAAAAGCAGAGCAAGTTTATTGCGCATAAATTTTTACAACAAAATCTTATATGGCTCCCCGAAGGTCATACGGACCCCGGTGAAGGACGACTGCTCATGATCTATATAAAATAAAATATAATTACTAGAGGGGGGCCTAACATCGCTGGCAATTGTGTTCTCTAAGCCGTGTTTAAGTTAAATATACATATTACCGTTAATTGCAATATATTTTGTTTGGTAAGTTCGCCGCCATCAATTCACCGCAAGGAAAATTGACCGCCATCAATTCACCGTGAGAAAATACATCCATTGTATCTTAACATTAATAGCACTGTACAACAAATTTTAGGACCAGGAAAAAAACATAGTTCTTATGTACATATTTTTATGAAGTTGATTGTGCTAAATTCAAATTTTATAACAAAAATTTCCCATCACGTCGCATTTTCTTGTAAATTACCGATTTAATAACTATGCAGTTTATATTTATTTCCACGATACTATTAATTTATTTTGCTCCCAAGGTCAGATTAAATATCTCCATTGTAATTAATTCATAAATATAGAATAAATCAGCATGTTCGATAGCATTATATAATGTATTAACCGACATTTTAGCATTAATTCTTCGTTTATAAGACGTCTCGGGTGTGTGACGCTTCAAGCTCCAACAGAAGTCAGCCAGCATATTTAGGCTCTATTTTCCCTTATACCTGTTTTCTATTGACGCTATATCTTGATGGAAACTCTCTCCATGTTCATCACTCACATCTCTTGCATTCTCTGGGAGGAAGGACAGATGAGAATAAAGAAAGTGTATCTTCAGTGACATACTGTATCTGAGATCTTGGTCACACTTTGCATACATCTTTGAATGCATGCCAGGCCGCTAGTTCAGTTTCATTCATTCTCGCCTCGAAGTCCTCATCAGCTATAAGTTGACGAATCTAAGGGCCTACGAATATGCCTTCTTTAATCTTGGCATCACTTATTTTAGGGACGATCGCCTGAGGTACTCGAAACATGGTTTGTTATGCTGCAGTGCGGTGGTAAATTGCTTCATTAAGCCTAGTTTTATATTCAGTTGTGGCAAAATGATTTTCTCGTACTTAACTAGTGGCTCATGGTTTACATTATGGCATCTCGGCGTTATAGTTTCCCGAAGTGGCCATTTTGAGCATACATAATGTTCTGATCTGGTCTTACTGTTCTACTTGCAAAGGAAGCGCATAACCTTGGTGTATCCAGCTTGTTGCCCATTAAGTAGGCCTGCTATTTTCAAGTCCGCACAATTAGCCACTTATGCTCCTTGTAACTTATGCGGTCTAGAATAAAAGCGAGGTTCTCGTATATCTCTCTTAAAATGATTGAGTGAGTAATTAGAACTGAAGGCATTGTGTTCCCAATGTGCAACAGAACCACTTTTATACTGTAAAGAGATTCATCTATGAATAACCTCCATTCATTTGGTTCATAGATCAACTCAAGGGCATAGAATAGGTCTCTGATATCATTACAATAGGTCAAGTTGTTTTCCATAGCGAAAAATTGCTGTAGATCTGCAGGACGCTTCCTAAATACTGTAATTCAAGCATCTTTATTCAACAGGTTCCATTGTTGTAGACGTGAAGCC
>NC_068995.1:11147255-11152849 GCF_001194135.2 Octopus bimaculoides
TCTTTCTTTCTTTCTTTCTTTCTTTCTTTCTGCGCCCTTTTAAAGCCTAGCCAGGCTCATGGGCCCAGTTATATATGTTATTTCATTTTATTTTACTTTACTTTTTCATTCTGCTCCGATCAAGAGAAGTGTGTTACTATTTCATTGTAAGACTCTAATCCCTCTACCGCTTACGTAGTCCTTTATAAATGTAGTGTTTGCTCTATCGACAATGAACAAATAAAGTTCAAATTTCTCTCCCCGTCCGCTAGAACTAAGTGAAAATACTTCACAGAAAAAAAAAAAGAGTAAGAAGAAAAAAAAAAAAAAAAAAAAAAGAAGATATCTCTAATTTCTAAATATGTTAAAACTTAGCGCAGTAATGAAAATCCACTTTTAACCCCTCGTTGTGAGATATTCAACCGAAAATTGAGAATTATATCTCGGTACTTGTAACTTAAATCAACAGTAACAGTTATTAATACTGATGATTTAATTATTATGAGACAGGATTAGTATAAATACACGACATCAAGGTAACAGCGATAGGCGAACAACTTGTACGGTCGTTATGTGTGACTACACACACACACTCACACGTATATAAATACATAAAAATAGGAAAAATATATACAGGAAAATAGAACGAAAGTGAATTAGACGTAGATATTGTATATTTTAGACGTACATACTACACACTCACACGTGTATATATGTATATATATATATATATATAAATATATATATATATATATATATATATATATATATATATATATATATATATATATATATACATGCATATATACATATATATGTTGATACACATCATACATATGCATATGTACTCTGTGGTATTCGAATGTTCCCGGACCACTCCTAAAATAGCGGAGAATATTCCAGCACATAACGCATTTCTCATATTACTTCTACTTTCATACAATCTCATTTAAAGCAGCCGTCTTGGGAATGCACACACCCATCCCAATGCGTCTTCCAAGTCTCAGAACTATCGCGGAAGTCCACCCAATGCTGCTTCTGATGCGGTTTGTATTTCATCAACTGTCTGGAAGTCACTTTCCGTTCCGACTTCATTCTGGGAAAACACGGCAAAGTCGCAGAAAGTGTACGAAGGATATGGAACTACTTAACTTGATAGCAACGCAATTCATGTTCAGATTTTCAGTGAGAATTTCCTCCCAGACTTTGAAATCGATTCCATTCATAGGCACAGGTGTGGTAAGAAACTTGCTTCCCAACCACATGGTTGCGGGCTCAGTCCCACTGCGTGGATCCTTGTGCAAGTGTCTTCTACTATAACCTCGGGCCCACCAAGACCTTGTGAGTAGATTTGGTAGACGGAAACTGAAATAAGACCGTCGTATCTATCTATCTATCTATCTATCTATCTATCTATTTATCTCTCTATCTATCTAGCTGTGATAGGGCACAAACACACACACACACACACACACACACACACACACACACACACACACACACACACACACACACACACGCATATACGAAGGGCTTCTTTCAGTTTCTGTATGTGAAATTCACATTCGTGAGTCTTTAGTCAGCTTGAGACTATAATAGAGGACACTTGCCCAAGGTGTCACGCAGTGGGACTGAACCCGAAACGATGTGATTGGAAACCAGCTTATCACATAGCCACAACTTTGTGTAAGCATCTCATATAATACTTGTAATACTTTAAAACGTAACAAAAATCTTAGCCGCCAGTTGGCTAAGCATCTCTTATACTGCTTATAATAGTTTAAAACAGGGATGGGGAGACCCCTGCCCGCGGGCGCAATTACGCTCGCGAGCACATTTTATTGCGCCCGCAGGCTGATATACTCGTATGTACAAAATATAAATTTTTAAATTATAAAATCAATACGACATTCGTATGTCTATTTGTGACACAGGTCGCCTTTCTGCTACGACTTGAAACGGTGAGACTCGAACAGAAAATCGTCCGGTAATTGCCATTTAAATGGAAATTTGTTTTCACTATAAAACACATATTACTAGGTTTGTACCACCCCCTTGAGACCCAACTACACTCTTGCTGGAAAATATAGAATACCTCATAAGTAATATAAACATCCTAAATTAAGTGGCGGCGTTAATGAAGATGTTACGCGTTAGTTTAATGTGTTAAACTTATCTTTATTAATGTATATCAAATTATACATAGATATATACAAGATTTACACAGATATAAGAGTTGGAACTTGTGATCCACCCGCAGTCCTTTTTCTTTGGAAATTTTTGCTCGCCGCACTAAAAAGTTTCCCCACCCCTGCTTTAAAACATAGCAAAAATCTTATTCGTCATTCGCAAGTGAGAATGATCAGAAGTTTGTACCATACTTTCGCTAATTGCTAAAGCTGCATATATTGTCGCGAATAGAAACGGACGTTTTTTCAACTGTCTCATCCTTCCCGTGGCAGAACTGCGAAACTGTGATAGCTTAAGGGAAAGAACAGCTGTTCCAGCTCTCGGTTGGGGATTTATTTTCCGCTAAAGACGCTGGAGGAATGGGAAATGAGGCGCCCTGCGAAAGAAAACACATTTCCTCTCAATCCAAGAATTGAACTCGCGATCTTATTGATCGTGTGATAAACGCCCTATTCACATGCTAAAACAAATATAAGATAAAAATAAAAGGATCCTCTGATGAGGCGATACTCGTACTATGATAGTGTAGGCATCGTGGGAATTTTAACAAAAGCATGCTAACATGTTTTAATTAATAAATATGACATTATAAGTCAGTGTCAAGCTGGCGGAATCGTCAGCACACCGGGCAAAATGCTTAGCGACATTTTCTCTGTCTTTACGTTCTGGTTTCAAATTTCCCTGAGGTCCATTTTGTTTTTCGTCCTTTTGGGGTCGATGAAACAATTACCAGTCAAGTATTGGGGTCGATGTCATCGACCTGCTCCTCCGCTGAACTTGCTGGCTTTGAACCAAAATTTGAAATCTATGAAATATTTCTTCGTCTCACGGTCGTAAGTTCGATCCCTGGCGGCACGATGTGTCATTGAGTAAGATACTTTATTTCACATAAAGTACTTTATTTCTCTAATCCACCTCAGTACTTTATTTCACCTCAGCTGGCAAAAATGAGTAGTACCTGTATTGCAAAGAGCCAGCCTTGTCACACCCTGTGTGACACCGAATCTCCCTGAGAACTACGTTAAGGGTACATGTGTCTAGAGTGCTTAGCCACTTGCACATTAATTTCACGAGCAGGCTGTTCCGTTGACCGGATCAACTAGAACCCACGTCGTTACCGATGGAGTGCCACTTTTTTTTTTAATATAACGTTATTTTGATATACAAAACAATTAAATATAATTTTTATGAAATTCCAAAATATCACCTGGGGTAGTTAAATTAACATTTCTAATTAAGTAAATTAATTTGCCAGCCCGTTCCCTAAGTTGCGCTGGAGAAACATTTATGGAATTTGTTTGCTTCCGGCTGATCTCAAAATGGTAAATGAAGATACATCCAGAAAAATTACAACGCATAGATCTACGTACGTGGCTTGTCTAATGTGACTCGGAGTATCAGCAGAGAAAAATGTCACTTTTTCAGTAAGTAAATTTACATCTCAGGGCTGCAAGATGCACACCACTCAGTGGTTGAAGCGTCGAGCTTACAATCATGAAGTTGTGAGTTCGATTCTCAGACCGAACTGTGTTGTGTTCTTGAGCAAGACACTTTATTTTACGTTACTTCAGTTCACTCATATGTAGAAACGAATTGCGACGTCACTGGTTTTCAAGCTGTATCGGCCTTTGCCGTTCTCTTGGATAACATCCGTGGCGTGGAGACGGGAGGCTGGTATGCATGGGCGACTGTTGGTCTGCCATAAACAACCTTGCCCAGACTTGTGCAATCCCATGGTCATTCATAACCAAAGGGGGATTTTTGTGAAGGCGCATGACTCAGGGGTTAGGGCTTGTGTTTGTAGACATGTATGTATGTATGTATGTATGTATGTATGTATGTATGTATGTATGTATGCATGTATTATGTGTCTCTCTCTTGTTTAAAAATTGGATGATTCTGCAGTGTATCTATGTCTGCATATGACCTCACAGGCACCTACAACAATTAGCAAAAGCATGGTACATGTTACCAAGTTATGCTCGTTTGCGGGTGACGGCCGGCTCTTACTCTAACGAACTCCATATAAGTTGCTGAAGAGTTTATAATGATGTGCGCAGTCATACGCGCGCGCGCACACACCACCTGATATTTATATATTATTTTTCTTTTTTCCTATCTTTTACTTGTTTCAGTCTATATATATGATAGGCTTCTTTCAGTTTCCGTCTACCAAATCCACTCACAAGGCTTTGGTCGGGTCGCAGGTGCCACGCAGTACGACTGAACTCGGAACCATGTAGTTGAGAAGCAAATCTCTTACTACACACACACACACACACACACACACACACACACACACACACACATATATGTTTACTGCTATATACACATATATACACACACACACATTATTTATATTTTCTTCTATCTTTTACTTGCTTCGTTCATTAAAGTGCGACCATGCTGGGGCACCGCCTTGAAGAAGTATAAGTATATATGACAGGCTTCTTTCAGTTTCCGTCTACCAAATCCTCTTATAAGGCTTTGGTTTGCCCGAGGCTATTGTAGAAGACTCTTGCCCAAGGTTACACGCAGTGGTACCGAACCCGGAACCATGTGGTTGAGAAACCAGCTTCTTACCACACACACACACACACGCGCGCACACAAATTCACATATGCACATATATATATATATATATACATTCTAAGAAGTGTGTTTTTGTTTTATTGGCCAATGTCTTTATTGTTGTTATGATGTTTTGATCATCTTTGGTGTGTTTTTTTATTGGGTCTTCCTATCCTCTACCGCATTTTCCCGTTTGGTTCGAGCTTCAACCTGATCACTTAACCAGCATGAAAGAGCAGCTCAAATCTCCTTCAAATCCAGCTTTACTAAATGTTGTTATTGGCATACAGAAACATGAGATGCATTTTTGATTGTTGGTCTGCTGGGTCAGGACTGATTTCAAGATAAAAAAACAATATCACCAATATCGTAAGAACTTATTGAAAACATTCCTGGCGTAGAACATAATATTTTTGGCGTAGATAACAACTGGAATATCAAAGCAACTTCAGAGCAGCTTTCTGAAGATTCTACATCTCATTCATTTCATATCACTCTTGTATCCCATGGCAGGGTGGGATATTCGGCACGATTAAAAGGACAATTTTAATTCGTTCTGTGAAAATTTTCACTCCACCTACACAAAACTATATCAGTTGTTTCTTAAGGTTTTATCTATAAGATATAAACATTACATTGTAACATATACGTGTTTCATGAAGCGAGCAATGGTTAACCACAAAAATTTACTTCCTAATTCTAGGAATGGGTGTAATACATACTATACAGCAATGTTTTTTTTTGTCAGCCACCTCTTCAAAATAAAAATAAAAGCGCGAACACAATAATGTAATAAAGTTTTATTATATACTAAATGTTAAAAAATACACATCAGTGAGTGGATTTGGTAAACA
>NC_068995.1:11152859-11154365 GCF_001194135.2 Octopus bimaculoides
TATATTTATATGGAATAAATGATGGATTTTTCCCTTATGAGGTTTTTTCATGCTAACGACTTCATTCTGTTGAGATAGATATAATAAGTATCAGTTAAGCATGTTGTCCGTCGCAGTAACGATTCTAGCAGCACGCTACCTTTGGCCTTGACACATTTCTTGTGTCCTTATGTTTACAAGGGGGAGCCAGCACCTCCACTCAGCTAAGCCTGCATCCAGAGAAATGTTTCTGAGTCTTTGCTCGTCATCAGTCTGGAGTAGCATGGCCTGCTGGTCGAAGATGCCTGTCAAGCTCTTGCAAACATGAAATACATTCACTGATTTCAAATTTAGAAATAATACATTTCTAAATCTCTCAGAGAGATTTACGCAGTAGTTATACGATGAAGTAGTTGTATGCTGTCGACTTAATGTGACAGTCCCATGAAGAGAATAATACTACCGTTGTTTAAACCTAGGAAGCTACACCGCTTCTTGTCGGCCTTGACGCATTTCCTGTGCCCTTATGTTTACAAGGGGGTGGGGCACCTCCACCCAGCTAAGCCTGCATCCAGAGACATGTTTCTGAGTTTGCTCGTCATCATCCCAGGTCTAAACAATTTCCTAGTTTCCTAGGTCTAAACAACAGTAGTATTATTCCCTTCATGGGACTGTCACATTAAGTTGACAGCATACAATTACTTCAACGTAAATCTGCATAAATCTTTCTGAGAGATGTAGAAATGTATTATTTCTAAACGCTACCTTTGGGTTCAAATTTTGGGACGGGGCCAAGAATTTTAAGAAGAGTGGGCAAGTCAATTACATCAGCTGAACTTTATTTCATCGACCCCAAATGGATGAAGGGCAAAGTCGACCTCAGCAGGACTTGAACTTAAAACGTAAAATTCGGGAACAAACACCGCTATGCATTCGTTTCTGACGAACTAATAATGCTACCAATTCACAGAGTTTAGGGTTTGACATTCAACCACAAGGCCAGCAATTTTCAAAGGAAGGGGTTCGTGAAATCACTGACCCTATTCTTTAACTTATATTGTATTTTCTCGACCCTGGAAGGATGAAAGGCAAAGATGGCTTCGGCGAAAATTGAAATCGGAATATAAAGAGCCGAATACAATACTGCTTTTTACAGTCTAAGTTCAGATCCTGCTGACGTCACCTTTGCCTTTCACCCTTCCGGGGCAGTCAACCATGGCAACATGTTTTTATGGTTGTATCTTTTATAATCCTTTTTAATGACGTTGCAATAATTAGAGGAGAAAGCAGATTTTTTTACTGGTATTTATTGTTCAGTAGGAATTCAACAGAAAATTAGCTGCGTGTACGTACATACATACATACATACATACATGCATGCATACATACATACATACATACATACATACATCATACATACATACATACATACATACATACATACATACATACATACATGCATATATACATACATACATACATACATACAAATAGATACATACATGCATATATACATACATATATATA
>NC_068995.1:11154570-11155927 GCF_001194135.2 Octopus bimaculoides
TACATATTTTCATGCATGCATACATACACACATATATGTGTGTATATATATATTTACATATATACATATATACGTACATACATAAATTACATATATGTATGAATATATATATTTACATATGTATGTGTATATATATACATATATATACACACACATATATATATGTACATATATATATACAATATATGTATATTTATATATATATATGTAATATATATATACACATACATACATATATATATGTATTTACATATACATGTAATATATATGTATATATATACACATACATATAAATATATACATATATATATATATATATATACGTATACATATAAATAAATAAATAAATATATATATATATATATATATGTATACACACACACACACACACATATATGTATGTATTTAATTTCCCGCTAGTAACGGTATCCCTCTCACTTTCTTATTATTCTTATGTTCTTTCCTTTTTTTTATTTCTTTGTTTTATTGAAGTGGTTTCTCTTTCTTTCATTAAAAGACTTAGCTTGGAAAGATACCATCAACGATAGCCTGTCTATTTGGAAGAATTGACCGCTATTTAGTGAAAAAAAAAGCAGCAAACAAAAACAACAACAACAACAACAACAGCACAAAACTATAACAACAAACACGCACATACACCAACAAAAAAAAAAAGCAAACGAAAAAATAAACGGAAAAAATTTCTTTGTTGAATGAAGAAAAATAGCCAATTATAACAAACTATTTGTTTATGTATGAAAGATAACTTCTAATATATGTTTTGTTTGCAAAAATGTACAACAGGCATTGTCGCCATCCGTTATGAATAAGATGAGAAATTAATTTGTGCTATTTTATAGTGGCCCTGGCAGATAAGAAAGAAAATGGCTGCAATCGATATATTTGTTAAATGAACCTGACTGAACTGATACAATTTTAGCCGTTGATATAGCTGACATTGTTCCCATAATTCATATAATGTGAGAGTTGTTATTATCTGAGAATGAAGAGATTACTAATTCGGCTGTGTTCTCAATGAAGAAGTTAGCCAGTTATAACTGTATACATACGCACGTTTGACATAAAGCGAACATGAAAATAAGAGGAAAAACGAATAAGGACAAAAAAAAAAGAAAAGAAAATAAATAAAAGAAAATGATAAAAATTATAAAAGAAAAACATTAAACAGAAACATAGAACAATCTTAAAAATAAAACGAATCGAAACACAGCATTTAAAAAGCTATATATGTGTGTGTGTGTATGTGTGTTTGTGCGTTCAATTACATACACATATACATGTATATATAAAAATGTACATACACAAATATATGTATATATGCATACATTATATTATA
>NC_068995.1:11156031-11157315 GCF_001194135.2 Octopus bimaculoides
TATAACTGTATACATACGCACGTTTGACATAAAGCGAACATGAAAATAAGAGGAAAAACGAATAAGGACAAAAAAAAAAAGAAAAGAAAATAAATAAAAGAAAATGATAAAAATTATAAAAGAAAAACATTAAACAGAAACATAGAACAATCTTAAAAATAAAACGAATCGAAACACAGCATTTAAAAAGCTATATATGTGTGTGTGTGTATGTGTGTTTGTGCGTTCAATTACATACACATATACATGTATATATAAAAATGTACATACACAAATATATGTATATATATATAAAACGCACGCCACCCCATTTTCTTTGACAGGTCGATAAAACGATATACAATTCTCAAATGTAAATACTTTCCTCCGCCCTATCATTTACTTCTGGTAGCTTAAGAAACAGATTATTATAAGCTAGTAACGAATGCATTCTTGACACTATAAGAAAGAGATTAAACGATATTGCTTCGTACAAATTGGAAGTAAATAGACATTTCTCGAAATTTTCACTCATTTTTATTTATACATTTATTTCTATTGTTTATTCCATTTCTTTTTGAAGGGGAGTGAGATTCTGCAGAAGAAAGTAACACAAACTGTCTTAGAAATTGAAGACATATTCAAGTACCAAATTGTTATCTTGAAAAATGGATAATGTAGTTGTGGTTACTGTTGTTGATCCTCAAAACAGAATTGAAATTAAAGGCGTCCTCGTGAAGATCCCTTATTATTTGTTCCTTCCTTCCTTCCTTCCTTCCTTCCTTCCTTTCTATTTATCTATTTATATATCTCAATATTTTCCACACACACACATACACATACTCACCCCCACTCTCTCTCTCTCACACGCATGCACACATACACACGCATACACACACAAACTCATACACACAGATGCAAGCGTAGCTATGTGGTAGAAAGTTTGCTTCCCAACCACTGGGTTTCGAGTTCAGTTCTACTGCGCGGTACCTTGGACAAGTGTCTTCTGCTGTAGCCCCGCGCCGACCAATACATTGTAAGCTGATTCGGCTGACGGAAACTGAAAGACATCCGTCATGTCTATGTGTGTGTGTGTGTGTGTGTGTGTGTCTTTGTCCCCTGCCACCACCTAACAGAGTGTTGGTTCGTTTGCGTCCCCGTAAATTAGCGGATTGCTAAAAGAGACCTGTAGAGTAAGTACCAGATTTCAAACAAAATTCTTCAGCATGGCTGCAGTCCAATGACTGAAACAAGTAAGAGATAAAAGCAAGATGACATATGTAATAATAATAATAATAATAATAA
>NC_068995.1:11157325-11161585 GCF_001194135.2 Octopus bimaculoides
ATATATATATATATATATATATATATGAATGAATAGACAAACGAAGGAAGGGCACTCAATACATTTATTGTATAGTAAGATAAGCTCAAGACTCTGGTAGTTGTTGTTGTTGTTCTACCTCAGTATTTGACTGGTACTAATTTTATCGACCTTGAAAGGAAAAGTTAACCGCTGTAAGATTTGAACTCAAACTGCAAAGATCTGCAGCAAATATCACATGATAATTTGTCCGACGCACTAACGATTCTGTTAATCCTGCTTATATGTTTAGCTTGTAATGGAGATAGTTGCAGTGGTTGTTGTTGTCTACCCCCGCATAGCCATGATCTAGCAAAGCTATATAAAAAAAATGCGTTCCAGCCACGATATTCCCATCGATTATTTTCCCCATACCTAATATATCTAGGAATACATTATCAATTATACCATTTCGATCTTAAAGCGGTAGAATATAATTTCAAGGAGATTTGGTCGTTATTTCTAGCAATTTGAGTGATCACATAGCGGTTCCCCCCTTAGCCTCGTTGTATGGCAAGATGTTTCTAATTCTGGCCTGTACAACAATATACCCCAATGGAAACAATCAGAGAGCAGATCTCAAACAAAATGGCGTCGTATTGTTTTCTCCCTCGGTGATCCAAAATGGAGTTTAAAAATAATCTCCCAAGTTGTTTTCTGACGGCAGAATTGTCTACAAAGGTTAGTTTCCAATATATTGCTTTAAAATAAGCGTATTCTCTGGAAAGAAACCATTGATCTTTTTTTTATATATTTTCATCATCATCATCATAAATATATATATATATAATTTTATACATTTCCATCATATATATATATATATATATATATATATATATATATATATATATATATGTATGTTATGTAGTTCTTAATACATCGGTTTCATACTACATGTCCTTCGCAACATAGAAAAATCAAATAATTCTCGCTATACCAAAATTTAGAATAACGTTTTATAAATTACTCAGGAATCAATTCTTGTCTGGCCTGCAGGACAACACACAAATGAAAGGATGCCTGAGTACAAGATGGTACAAAGCAACATAGACAGTACAGCTCTGAAAATGCCAGTCGTATCTCCATTTCTCTCTCCCTCTCTTTCTCTCTCTCTCTCTCTCTCTCTCCCTCTCTCTGGTGCTCTTCCTCTCTCATTCTCTGCCTGTTTCTCGCCTCCTTCCTCTCTTGTTCTCTATATTGGATATAATTATATTCCACTTAGAAGACAAAATGTCAGTTATAAAGGATCACATAGAATTTCCCCTTCAAGGAGAAATACTACTCATTCGTCAGTTACATTACGAGTTCTATTTCAGAATACAGATTTAAAACTCACAAGTGGAATCTTTAAAATGAAAATATTTCTCGACAGAAATGACAGAATGATGGAAGACTGTGGATTCCTCACAGCAGAAACTGAGAAACCTTGTACTTTCGTATGAGAACATTTTCCAACCTTTGTGAGTGCAAGCGCCGTGATGTAATAGCATGATCGAGATCATGCTATCATTCCTTCCTTCCTTCGTAAATCTATCTATCCATCTGTCTGTCTGTCTGTCTGTCTGTTTATCTGCTTGTCTGTCTGTCTGTCTTTCTATCTTTCTTTTTTTGCCTGCTTGTTTGCTTTATTTTTTCGTAATTTTTTTTTCTCTTCCTTTCCTTTTATGAATGCTCAATTCCTATTAGAGTCGTAGGAGCAACGCAGCTACGCGTGCCGTGTCAGGAGCATGCCACATCTGGAACATTCTAAACCCAGTAGAGCCTACCCCTTCTTAGGTCTGAATAAAATCTATTTCTTTCGGAGAGAGAGAGAGAGAGAGAGAGAGAGAGAGAGAGAGAGAGAGAGAGAGAGAGAGAGAGAGAGAGAGAGAGAGAGAGAGAAAGAGAGAGAGAGAGAGAGAAACAGCCAACCCTAGTATTGCAGTGGTACTTTGTTAATCTTGGGAGAATGAATATCACATCTAGCCTCGGCAGAATTTGATCTCGGAGTATTGACAGTCAGAACGAATACGACAAGACATTGTACCCGGTATTTTAACAATTTTACCAAATTATTACCTTGTCTCAATAGGAGCAGATATTTCTTCAATTGCACATCGTTAGATTCATTACTCTAGTGTAACCTTGGCTAGGGAGAATCAAAGAGGTCTAAACACCGGATGTCCCAAAGTCATTTTACACTTATGTATCGAATAGGCTATGAACACACATTCGTCTCAAAGGAGAAGTTATTCCCCAACGACCAAATGCAACGACAGCGATTAGCATATCCACATTCGAATCAACCGGAACAAATTAAAATTCATTTTTTGGGTAGTGGTATTAAATTTAATGTTTATTTTAATTTCCTTTGATAAAATATTAGGGATTCTTAAAATTATTATCTAGAATATGCAAGTCAACGTTCTGAGTCTTGCTATTTATCGTGCAGCAGGCGTGGCTGTGTGGTAAGAAGATTGCTTCTCAACCACATGGTTCCGGGTTCAGTCCCACTGCGGAGCACCTTGTGCTAGTGTCTACTACTATAGCTATATGTGTATATATATGTATATATATATATATATGTGTGTGTGTATAAATATATTTTTTTATATGTGTGTATATATATATGTGTGTGTGTGTGTATACATATACATGTACGTCTTTGTGTTTGTCCCCACCACCGCATGGGTTGTTTACATCCCCATAACTTAGCTGTTCTGCAAAAAAAAAAAAAGAAGGTAGAATAAATAACAGAGAGTTTTTAAAAAATGAAACAAAAGACAAAAAGCAAAACGAACCGAAGCGAAATAAGTAGTCGGGGCAGTTTGATCGAAGAAAGACCCTTTAAGGCGGTGCTCCAGTATGGACTGAAACAAGCCAGGGAACCAAATGGTGAAAGAAGTGCATTATGTCGACGTGCGTACACCAGAAACTGAAAAACCATGAGGGAACGTCATGGTTGTAATGTCGTTCATCATTGCTCTGTTTCAAGAATGCAGCTCATGTGGAGGGGGTGGGGTGAAGCGGAAGCGAGGTCGGCAGCGGCGGCGACGTTGTGTTAAGTACCAATCGATGTTTCTAGTGACTACGATGGAATGTTAGAAAAAAGTTTCATGATTCAATAAATCTCCGTGTTTTTTTTTGTTTTTTTTTTTTGTCTGAAATTCAAGGACCTGTTTAATCCATGCCAATACGAAGGAATGTCAAAACTTGGGATTTCCAGTTCTGAGATCACAGTTCTCAAATCTCAAATGAGATCACGAGGTTTCGAGACTTTGCTGTAGAAGTTGACATCATGATTATTACCACCCCGTCCCCCCTCCTCCCCACACACAAACACACAAAAAGAAAAATATTCACCATCGCCAACGTCAACATTAACAATGTAAAACACACACAAAGAAAAAAAAAACCACACAAAAGAAATCAAAAAACAATAACCAACAGCAACAAATAGCAAATGAGGGAGAAAAATCCTTGGAAAACCCCAAAGAAAATAAAAACAGAAAAACTCTAAAACAATATGTACTGAAGGGGCAAGGTTTGCACTTTCTATTATTGCATTATTGATCCGTAATTATCAATATTGAAATGCATAGTAACTTTGCTGAGCCATGCAAAGGCTGCAATATTATTAAAAGACAAACAGTGAAAATTAAATCATTGGTGACTCAGTAAAAAAACAGTATTTTTTTTTTCATTTCCATTTTCGAGTTTTGTAGTACGCAGTACACACATACACACGCATATATATATATTTATACATACATACACACACACAGACATATATATGTGAATGTGTCTATGTATGAACGTGGGTGTATGGTATCTATGTGTGTGTATGTATTATATTTGTAGCTTATTGTGTTATGTTTCTATGTTTCTGGAGTGGAACAAAACGCGAGAAGTTTTTACGTCGACTTTATCAAGATTCGATCGTTTTCTAATCTCATCAGGAAAAATTAATTTCTTAAGATGGTTGACATGCATTTGCATTGCGCTATGAAAACAAAAACAACAACAAGAGCTGCAGCAAGACAAAAAACAAACACAAAATGAAAACCGTGTTTATACTTCGATGCATGTATTCCATGTATGCATGTATATTATATGGACGTATGTATATTATATATATGCTTATGTATGTATGTACACGTATCTATGTATGTATATCTATCTATCTATCTACTTATTTCTCTCTCTCTCTCTCTCTCTCTCTCTCTCTCTCTCTTAATATATATATATATATATATATATATA
>NC_068995.1:11161695-11162216 GCF_001194135.2 Octopus bimaculoides
TATATATGTATATATATGTATATATGCATGTATGTATATGTATGAAGATGCAGTGGGAGAAAGGCAGAGAGGAGGAAAAAGAGGAGAGATGGTGCTGGGTGTTTTCGAACAAGACTTAATAAAGCACGTAGTACATGAGGGATGTGGTACATTGTGTGTATGTGTGAGTGTATATGAGTCCACAAGAATTCAATGAATAGAATGCACACACACACACACACACAAACACACACACACACACAGACACACTTACACACGTTATCTATCTCTCAAGATATATATATGTCTATATATATATATGTATATAGATGAATGTATATTTTTTGTTTATTTATATATATTTATGCATATATATACGTATAGGTTGTTTGGAGATGTACCACATCCACTATGACATCGTATGTCATTATAAACGCACACACACATATATGTATATATATATGTATATATATGTATGTATATATTTCTATATATATATATATATATATATAAATATATATATATATATATATATATATATA
>NC_068995.1:11162886-11164345 GCF_001194135.2 Octopus bimaculoides
TATATATATGAGTGTAAGTGTGTGTTTGCTTGTATTTACATATGTATAGATATGCTTCTATTTGTATACACGTATCTATCTATCTATTTATCTATCTATCTATCTATATATCTATCTATCATTCTATGCATGTACCTGTGTGTGTGTGTGTATATATATATATATATACATATTTAATAACAAATTTTGATTGGATTTTATGGTAAATAAACAGTTATCTTGATCATTATCTCCTTCTGGATTCACACACACAAACGCACATACACACACGCATAAAGTTTCCCAAATGCACACACTTATATATTTCCAGCTGCATACATACACACACACACACACACACCCGGGCTATGTTTAATGTTTTTCATTGGCAACCTCGAGCATTCAATCAGGATATGCTGTGAAGAATATTCAATTCACTTGATTCTTCATTAAAACTTATTTTTAATTTCTAAAATATCAGACACACTCTCTTCATACATACGTATATATGTATATGCATATATGCAGACACACACACACACACACACACACACACATATATATATATATATATATACATTCACACACATACACACGCACCTACACACACTTGTATATGTAAGTAGCATTCCGTCGGTTACGACGTCGAGGTTTCCAGTTGATCTGATCAACAGAACAGCCTGCTCATGAAAAGGTGCAAGTGGTTGAGTACACCACAGATACGCTTCCCCGTAAAGTAGTTCTCAGGGATCTTCAGCATGACAGGATGTGACAAGGCTGACCCTTTGAATTACAGGCATAACAGAAACAGGAAGAAAGAGTGAGAGAAAGTTGTGGTGGAAGAGTACAGCAGGGTTCGCCACCATCCCCTGCCGGAGCCTCGTGAGCTTTACGTGTTTTCGCTCAATAAACACTCACAACGCTCGGTCTGGGAATCGAAACCGCGATCCTATGACCGCGAGTCTGCTGCCCTAACCACTGGGCCATTGCGCCTCCACTCATGTTCAATAAATATCATAGACAATCCACAAAGTCTGGTACACGTTCCTGGTACAATGTAATATTTTACAAGAACTTTTGCAGGTACAATGTATTACCATTTTATTTCTTGAGATTTTCAGTTAACTTAGATTGTTTAATTCTTGTTCAACATCTTAACCAAAGTAAGTAGATGACTCATCTAGGTACTTTGATCTTAAGATGGGGCCCCCCTCAACCGCGGAGGCCACGTGCCATTGCAGGAGTTGCAGGGCCTAGCGACGGCTCTGATTGTACCTGTATAGCACTTCGGAAATTGGGTAAAGCTCCGTGAGTGTTAGTCTGAATGACCGTTTTTTTTTTTTTAAATTTCTGTAGAAGGAATAAAATATCCGGGGTCGAATTTATGGACGACAACCGAGGACGACAATTTGTGAAACGGTGAGAGAAGGGTTATCATGAATATGGTTGATAAGGAGAGGTAACAAAGGATCAAAACTGA
>NC_068995.1:11165053-11166750 GCF_001194135.2 Octopus bimaculoides
ATATATATATATATATATATATATATATATACATATATATATGTATATAATTGTGTATGTATGAATGCATGTATATAATGTCCTAGGTTAAAGGTTACTAGTTACACTAAGAGTGACATTTTAAAGTGAGGAAAGGCTTTGCATAGGACCAATCCCAATCTCTAAGCGATTCATACACATTTATGCAAATATTAGAGTATGAACTATCCGGATATCCACCTCGCCTGTTTACTCCTGTATTTTTCCTGCTTCATTATATTTATACTGGAAGGCGGCGAGCTGGCAGAATCGTTAGCACACCGGGCGAAATGCTTAGCGGTATTTCGTCTTTCCTTACCTTCTGAGTTCAAATTCCACCGAGGTCGACTTTGCCTTTCACTCCTTCGGCGTCGATAAATTAAGTACCAGTTGCGTACTGGAGTAGATCTAATCAAATGGCCACCTCCCCTCAAAATTTCGGGCCTTGTGCCAAGAGTAGAAAAGATTATATTTATACTGAAAAGCGGCGAGCTGACAGAAACGTTAGCACGCCGGGCGAAATGCTTAGCGGCATTTCGTCTGCCGCTACGTTCTGAGTTCAAATTCCGCCGAGGTCGACTTTGCCTTTCATCCTTTCGATGTCGATTAAATAAGTACCAGTTACGCACTGGAGTCGATATAATCGATTTAATCCGTTTGTTTGTCCTTGCTTGTCCCCTCTGTGTGTAGCCCCTTGTGGGCATAAAGAAAGAAGAAACATCGTTATGGAGCTCTTCCGAGTGGACTTTTCCGGCCTCTTGTATACTATTCGGTAACTGCACTGGTTCATCTGCTATTTGTAAACCTTGTGACATATCCGTCCTAGCGGAACTTGCGCTGTTCTTGGTATTCTGCGATCACGTTCTTGGATTACATCGCAATGATAGTCCTAATATGGAGCTGTCCATGACCGCTTACGTCGTAACCAAATAAGGTTCTTTCAGCTTTGTAATCGACAACGTAGAAAGCTGTTATTACAAGGGAGATAATAATTTCCTCATAATACTTCACGGAATTTTCAATTTTAAATTAAGGGATTATAAGGCAAAAAGAAAACAAAAAATGTTTACTTATTACGAAGTCCTTAAAATATCTAGCCAGTGATAACGAAAATATACATTCATACACACATACACATACACAGACAGACTCCACCCACATACATACATACATTTTCTCTTCTTTCTTGTTTTCTTATTTTATCATTCCATTATATGTAAACCCCCACACATTATGTCTATCTTTGTATTGTTCCCACCGACCTCCAGCCTTGTGGTAGATAAATGAAATCATCATCATCATCATCATCATCATCCTCATCCTCATCATCATCCTCATCATCATCATCATCATCCTCATCCTCATCATCATCATCATCATCATCATCATCACTATTATTATTATTGAGCTCAAATTCCTCCGAGGTCGACTTTACCTTTCATCCTTTCGAAGTCGATAAATTAAGTACCAGTTGCGTACTGGGGTCGATCTAATCGACTGGCACCCTCCCCCAAAATTTCCAGCCTTGTGCCTATAATTGAAAGGATGGGGTCGATGTAATCGTCTAGTCCCAACTGAGTACCAGTGAAACACTGGGATCAATGTAATGGACTAGTCCCAACTGAGTACCAGTGAAACACTGGGGTCGATGTAATCGATTAGCCCTCTTTCCACAAATT
>NC_068995.1:11166760-11167734 GCF_001194135.2 Octopus bimaculoides
CACTGGGATCAATGTAATGGACTAGTCCCAACTGAGTACCAGTGAAACACTGGGGTCGATGTAATCGATTAGCCCTCTTTCCACAAATTTCAGACATTGTGCCTTTAGTAGAAACGATTATTATTCGTTTTATTAAGGCAGCGAGCTCATAGAATCGTTCGCAACGCCAGCCAAAATGCTCAGCGATATTTCGTTCGTGTTTACGTTGAGCTCAAATTTCGCGGAGGTCGACTTCGCCTTTCATCCTTTCGGGCTCGATAAAATAAGTACCAGTGAAACACTGGAGATCGATGTAATCGATTAGCCCTCTTTCCACAAATTTCAGACATTGTGCCTTTAGTAGAAAGGATTATTATTCGTTTTATTAAGGCAGCGAGCGCATAGAATCGTTCGCAACGCCAGCCAAAATGCTTAGCGATATTTCGTTCGTGTTCACGTTGAGCTCAAATTTCGCTGACACCGACTTTGCCTTTCATCTTCTCAGGGTCGATAAAATAAATACCAGTTGATCACTGGGGGTCAAAGTAATCGACATAACCCACCTTCCCCAAACGTACTGGCCCTGCGCCAAAATTTGAAACCAATGTTGTTTTTTGGTATTTAGTATTTCTATATGTTGATGATGATCCTCAAAGACATGTAAAGTAAATGGAATGAAAACAATATTCTATTGACGCTTATTTTTGTTGTTGTTGGAAAGCAGTGGGATAAAATACGGAGATGAATCATCTGGGGGGATTTAAATTCTGAATTGAGGTTCCGAACTAAATTACCATAAAAGCTTCCAGTTTGACTCTTTGTCGTTTTACATCAAAGAAACAACGGAACAACAATAATTTTACATATGTTTATATCCATGTTCTCATGTGTCTATTTCGCGCGTATGCATACATACATACATACATACACACACACACACACACACACACACACATATATATATATATATATATATATATATATATATATATATA
>NC_068995.1:11171374-11172239 GCF_001194135.2 Octopus bimaculoides
ATATATATATATATATATATATACTTATAAGATATATAAGAGACCAAAGTTTACGTACGCTGCCACACGCACACACACATACATATATACATACACTCACAAATACATATATATAATAATAGGTCCCCAAAAAACGAAGAACAGACACAAAAACAACAACAACGCGAGGACGTGGTACATGTAAAGTATTAAGCGATCACTATGTATTGACTAAAGAAAATAGTCTAATATCTGAGCATATAAACCCTCAACGGGAAATATATGAGTGTGTGTGTGTGTGTACGTGTCTATCTATCTATCTATCTATCTATCTATCTATCGATCTATCTATCTATCTATCTATCTATCTATCTATCTATCTATCATCGTCTGGAGTAAATATGGGCGGATAGTTGTACCCTTTTCCTGCTAATTGTTTTCAGTGCATATGTAGCGACAAGCAGACGTAGGCGCCCTTTGTCAGCTCCTCCTGCCCCACGTCATTGATCCAGCGTAACAATCAAGAATGTGACACCGGGAAGTAGAGAGGGATACTCCACCAGCACTCGGATGATACTCATTCCGAAATGAGTCGAGAGGCACAGTGTGCAATGAAGTGCCCCTTTCTCAAAGGCACAACGCGGAGCCCGGTCTAGGAAACGAACGCACTTGTTTAGATTTGCGTACCCAGCTCCCAAACCACTTGACCACGTCTCTGTACACTCCCTACACCCACAAACACATACCCAAATACACATATGTGTGTGTATATATATAAATATATATATATATATATACACACACACACATAATTTTGAGTATATATATCCCTATATGCCTATATATATATTCATATCTATCTATCTATCTATCTAATACATACATA
>NC_068995.1:11172870-11173897 GCF_001194135.2 Octopus bimaculoides
ATATGACGAAGTGTTTATTTTACGGTATCGACTCGACTCGTGCAATGAGGAAAGAAACGAACTTGACCTTGACGGGATTTGAAACTCTGGCGTTAAGGGACGTAATTAAACACCACAAGGTATTTAGTTCCGTTCCTCTCTCACCGTTCTTTGCCATTTCTTTCTCCCACCCGTATATAATTACACAATAATTAGCTGCGATAAAGCTACTACTACTACTACTACTACTACTACTACTACTACTTGTTGTAGGGGTGGTGGTCGATGTCATCGTCGTGGTAGTAGTCGGTGATGTAAATAATAGTAGTAGTGGTAGTAGTAGTGGTGGTTGTACTGATGGTTGACTTACTGGTAGCAGGTACAGTCGTGTTGGTGGTTGTAAAATAGTGGTATTTGTGGTTGAGTGCTAGTCGTAGTGGCACTATTGTTTCAATTAGTAGTAGTAGTAGTAGTAGTAGTGGCTGTGATGGTGTTTGAAGCAACAGCAACAGCAGTACTAGTAGTTGTAGTAGTAGTAGTAGTAGTAGTAGTAGTAGTAGTAGTAGTAGTAGTAGTGGTAGTAGTAGCAGCAGCAGCCGAGTGTTTAACAACGTGAAGTGTTGCAGCGAGGATCGCAGGAAGCAGCTTCTTGTAGCAGCTGTAGCAGGAGCGAAAATATTGGCACCACTAGCACCACCACCACCACCACCATCATCATTATCATCGCCACTATGACAACAACAAGAAGAACAGCCACAACCACAGCCACTGCCGCCGCCGCCTCCGCCGCCAGTACCGTACCTCCATTAATCCACCTCCATCATTATCGACACCATCAACGCCGACATTTATCCTCATCATTATCACCAATATCAACGTCACCACGGCCGCCGCCGCCACCACTACCACCACTACTACTACTACTACTACTACTACTACCACTACCATCGCACATCCGTCAGCACCTTCGACACCACCGTCAAGGCCGCCAACGCCAACGCCGTCACCGCCACCTCAACCTCTCACAACGCCATTATATATATGTCAT
>NC_068995.1:11176704-11178201 GCF_001194135.2 Octopus bimaculoides
ATATATATATATATCTATTGAGAGAGAGAGAGAGAGAGAGAGAAACAGGGGAGTGAGAGGGAGAGGGATTACCAGAGACGGGGATACATCACTTTGGCCCTAATTGAAAAGGCTAATCATCAAACATCTAAACCGTGGCCTTCCCGCCTCTTGTATGTGTAAGACTACATTGTCCCCTACAGTGCTCCTTTTTAAAATTTCATAAGCCATGATTGCAGGGAAATTCGACTGTGATTTGTTGCAAGCTGACTAAGCTCGTAAACGTTCACTTACGCAGGGTGGCGGCAGTGGGATTTATATCACTGACGAGTGTTTACGTTGCTATTTTTTGCTGAATCTTTAAATTTGCAGAAGGTGAAACATAAGCAGAGCCGCAGAGTCACTGGTGTGGCGTTGACAACGATGACAACAACAAGAGCAGAAGTAGCTGCAGCAGCAGCAACAATATCAGCTGCAACAAACAGGAGCTATCAACAACAACAAATGCAGAAACCCTAGATGGTTTGTGTAACTGTGGTCGATCGATTTGCTAGAAATAGCAGCAAAAGTTTGCTCAAATCGTACATCACATTCTTTAAAAAAGAAGACAGATTGGACAATATAGTAGTAAGAGTAGTGGTAGTAGTAGAAACAGCAGTATTAGTAGCAGCAGTGGTAGTAATCTCTGGTATGTCACATGACAGGATGGTCTTGATTGGAGCACCGTTGGTCATAAACCAGATCGGTCTGATATAACCTAGGGTTAAAAACCAACGACAAGAGCAATATTAGAAACGCCAGTGAGTATAAAATTTACAACAGCCAAGAGCAAACTGCGACCCGCGGCACTTCCTGAAGGGCACGCTTGGTTCTACGAGAAAAATAACGTTTATTAACGTTTAAAATAACATTTACTATAAACGCCCTGTATATACATACATACATACATACATACATATATATAAACGACGGGCTTCTTTCAGTTTCCGTCTATCAAATCCACTCACAAGGCGTTGGTTGGCCCAAGACTATAGCAGAAGACACTTCCTTAAGGTGCCATGCATTAGGACTGAACTCAGAACCATGTGGTTGGGAAGCAAGCTTCTTACTACGCACTCACGCATATAAATATATTGCTGAGACCCCATTCGGGCATGACTGACCATGGGATTGCACCTAGAAAGTTACCCTCCGAAGCACAAGTCCTGGCAAGGTTGTTTTATGGAAGACTAGCAGTCACCCATGCATACTGACCTTCCCTCTCCACGCCACCAGTGTTATGGAAGGGAAGGGCAAAGGGGCCGATACAGCTTAGCACCTATGACATCGCAACTCATTTCTACAGCTGAGTGAACTGGAGCAATGTAAAATAAAGTGTCACCGATTATCGATGAGCCGGGCGACGTGTCCAGCCCATCTAAACTTACTGCATATATATATATATATATATATATATACGACGGGCTTTCAGTTTCTATCTACCAAATCCACTCAAAAGGCTTTGGTTGGCCCGAGGCT
>NC_068995.1:11178604-11179652 GCF_001194135.2 Octopus bimaculoides
TATATATATATATATATATATGAATACAACACACATAGACATGATTGCATGAGGGATTCTGGCGTCGGTTTCGACGTATGAGGACATCACAACATTTTTGGGTTTCTGTTTTCTATTGTCTTGGCTCTGATGCCCCAGTCTCTCACGAGACTTTAATGCGGCTAATGATCTACAGAAAGAAGTCCATAAAGAAGGAGTGTAACACAAAGCCGCTAACATGATAGTTGGAAACACTGTCTTTATTCGCAGTTCTATAAGATGAACCAGACGACCCAGTTCATAGTTGTTTATGGCTTTATAGGACGTTAACCTCCTTTCGTAGCGATTCAAGCGTTTTCAGAGGAATATTAGTTCTGTTAAGTTAGGCTTTTAAAGTGAGAACGGAAATAGAAACTGTCCAAATGAATGCATACAGCTAGAAAGCTTTGTATTGTTCCAGTCCCAAACCATTCAACACCGTTCATATCCATAGAATCCTATTCGGACGAATACATGTATAAATTTGAAATAGAGAAAAAAAAAAAAAAACTGAACAAGAACACTTTCGTTTCATAAGCTTCTTTTTCATTGGTTGAGATAATAAAAAAATCTCTAAAGTACAGTAATTTGTCTAATTAGGATCTATGTTAATCAACGCTCAACTCGGGCTCCTCTGACTCTGAGTACAAGCTAGTGATGTTGTTGGCACTCCGTTGCTTACAACGTCGAGGGTTCCAGTCGATCCGATCAACGGGACAGCCTGCTCGTGAAATTAACATGCAAGTGGCTGAGCACTCCACAGACACGTGTACCCTTAACGTAGTTCTCGGGGATATTCAGCGTGACACAGTGTGACAAGGCTGACCCTTTGAAATACAGGTACAACAGAAACAGGAAGTAAGAGTGTGAGAAAGTTGTGGTGAAAGAGTACAGCAGGGTTCGCCACCATCCCCTGCCGGAGCCTCGTGAGCTTTACATGTTTTCGCTCAATAAACACTCACAACGCCCGGTCTGGGAATCGAAACCGCGAGTCCACTGCCCTAACCACTGGGCCGTTGCACCTCCACAC
>NC_068995.1:11181030-11182500 GCF_001194135.2 Octopus bimaculoides
AGAGAGAGAGAGAGAGAGAGAGAGAGAGAGAGAGAGAGAGAGAGAGAGAGAGAGAGAGAGAGAGAAAGAAAGGGAGAGGGAGGGAGAAAAGAAAGGAACAAACCTAGGATTAGACAATTCAAGAATCGATCTTGAAAAAAAAAACAAAAGAAAAAAGAAAAACGGATGAAATGTAAAATTGACCCCAGGCAAAATTTGAACTCAAAACTCATAGAGATGCAGTAAAATACAGCAAAGTGGTCTATACGGTGTTCTTATAAGTTCAGCAATTTGTTTCCGAGATGCATTACAAGGTCAGTAGTGTTTTATTAGGAGAAAAACAGTAATAAATGATTACATCGAATCTGGACCAGGACGCCTCTTCGCGGTCGCTCGACCAGCTAAAAGCTGCAGCAAAATTCCCAACACCATACTCTATCCCTCTCTCTTTCCTTGTGTACCATGCTTACAAGCGTTGGCAATCATGGACCTCTACTCTAAGATCTGGCGATCCTTAATTTTTTCCTTCAGAGACAGAAGTAGATACTTACTGTCCCCTGCCAGACAGTTTACTCTGTTAGTCTCCTGTTTTCCCTTGCTAATCTTTGATGCACAGGGCATATTTAACCCTTAGTCAAATGGACTGATTCATATGACATCAGAGCATGTCCACAAATATACCCCGTGGGCCTGTGTGACACATGTCTAGAGACACCTCGAAGTTTTGTATGCTTTATTCACAGAAACGTCTCTTGCTCTTCGCTTCATAACTTGACAGAAATTACCTCCCTGGGCCAAAACAGGACTGAAAATAGTGGTGATGGCTAAGGGACAACTCCACAGCCTCCAAATTTCTAAAAGCCCCAGCTGGAGCCTCATCACCGAATGCTGTTTAATATTTTGCCCAGGGTAAGGAAGCGAGCTGGCAGAGTCGTTAGTACGCCGAGCAAAATGCCTGCCGGTATTTTCTCCGTCTTCGTGGTCTGAGTTTAAATTCCGCCACGGTCGTCTTCACCTTTCATACTTTCAGGTCGATAAAATAAGTACCAGTTGACTATTGAGGTCGATGTAATCGACTTACCCATGACTTCAAAATTGCAAGCCTTGTGTTATAACTTGAAACCTATATCTTGTCCAGGGCATCATACTGTAACCTCTTAAAAACGATTTGGTTAGAAATGAATGAACAATACATTATTACTCTTGTGTTCTTTGTTTGTTTGAATCCTTGGACTGCGGCCATGCGGGGACATCGCCTTGAAGGATTTAGTCGATCAAATTAACAACAGTATTTATATTTTTCAAGAGCTGCTGCTTCTATAGGTATCTTTTTGCCGGATCGTTAAGCTACGAAAACGTAAACAGATCAACACCGCTTGTGAAAATGGCACGAGGACGTGCCAAACAAAAAGACACGCTCACGCATTAATACAAACGCGCGCGCACACACACACACACCACACACACACACACACACACACACACACACAC
>NC_068995.1:11184651-11188705 GCF_001194135.2 Octopus bimaculoides
TATATATATATATATATATATATATATATATATATATATATATATATATACATTAAATATACATACATACATATATATATATATATATATATACACATTACATATACATATATATATTTGTACATACACATATTTACATACAAATATATGTAAATATATATAAATATATGTATAAGTATATCTATCTATCTCTTTCTCTTTCTCTCTCTCTCTCTCTCTCTCTCTCTCTCTCTATATATATATATATATATTTGTACGCATATATATGTATTTATATGTACGTGTGTGTGTTTGAACACATACATATATATAGGCATCTGTGTGTCTATATCTGCACACAAGCACAGACATGCACATATATACATACACACATATATATAGATATGCATGTATATTCATATATGTGTGTGTCTGTGTGTGTATATAATATATTTAAATACGTGCGCACATATACATCCACGTTTGTAATTGTTCATGCTATTAGCTTCATCTAAACGATAACTCATTGCAGACAGTTAGACATTTAACACACACACACACACACACACTTGCATACATAAATATGTACACAACATAGTACTTATATACGTGTGTGCATGTGTATATATATATATATATATATATATATGTGTGTGTGTGTGTGTGTGTATGCACATATATGTGTGTGTGTGTGTGCACATATATGTGTGTTTGTCTCTGTGTATGTGTGTGTATGTGTATGTATTTATGTGTATGAGAGACTAAACTTTTCTGTGGAACTCCTCCAATCTCAGATTATTTCACCCCGCAGTGGAGACATTCTAAATCATTTTCAGACAATGGTATTTCCAATGATTGAACTACTTCGTCTATAAGATATAATTTTTCTTAATTCAACAATAAGTCTATTCCAATACTTTTCATTAATCTGGTTTCGAAACTATTCTTTATTCTTATCAGTTTTTATCGAAATATTAAGCTAAAAAATAAATCACCGCCAAAACATTATGATTATATTTATATTTATCATTATTATTATTATTATTATTATTATTATTATTATTATTATTATTATTATTATTATTATTATTAATGTTTTATAACTATTGATTTATTGTTTTTCTATTTGAATATTTTCGAGTAAGAAGTTTCCAAAATGAATTTTTATTTTCATGTCGATGTAACGAAGAATTCTCCTTTTAATAATTACATATCAACTTTTTATTTCGACACCTTAGAAAGACTACAATCGTACGAATCCTCCGGGAGGCATACACAGCCAGAACGAGGCTGAAAGTGTCGTCTGTCTGGAGGGACGATGATCTACGTTTTAGTTCAAATGGAAGAATATTGCTTTCTCAGCAACCGGCAGTTTTAATTAGTTATATATCGTCGTGTATGCTTAGAGAAGGAAGAGTTTGTGATGTGCTTGCATCTTTAATTAGCTATATTTCGTCGTATATGCTTAGGGAAGGAAGTATTTGTGGTCTGCTTACATCAATGTAACACAACATGCACCTATATCCTCAGGTTGACATCGGGTTATTAAAGATTGGAGTGCTAGAGAAATGAAAAGTTCCAAGCCAGCATATTTCTTTTCTAAATCGCAATGCCAGTTATAGAAAGCATCCAATTAATGCGATAAAGCAAAAGCAAAAAATAAATAAATAAAAGTAAAAAAAAAAGACGACTCTCAGTAACGGAACAGACAATAACGAACCGCAAGTGACATTTTCTGATCTTTTTCTTTGAATTCTATAACTTGCCACAAAGCGACAAGACAGGAAGCTTTGAGCTCTAGCGATTAATTACAGCAGGAGCTTATAAACAGGGCAATTTGTAACTTTCTTTGATTGAAAGATTGTCATGGCAGATAGACAAAGACTTGGCTTTTCACAAGAAATACAAATTTACTTTTCGTTAGGTTCCCAAGGGGAAAGAGACTTATAGATAAAAATAAAATAAAATAAAATAAAATAAATTCTTCTGACTTTCGGTACAAACGATTCCGTTGGTCATGAAACAATATTGATTGCTGTTACATAAGTATTTGGTGACATTGCCTGTAACATATTTAGTGACATTGTCTGTAACATATGTAGCAGCATTGATTGCTTACTTGTCTTGGAGAACATCTATGAATTCAAACCTTTTTCCAATTTACAAGAACAAGCATCATTCTTGTGTCTAACCTAAGATTTCTTTCTAATTTTTGTACAAAGCCAACAATTTTTGAAGAGAAAAAGGCAATTACATAGACCCCAGTGCAATTGGTTCTTATCTTATCGACCCCGAGTAAACAAAACGCAAAGCTGACCTCGGTGGGATTGGAAGTAAGTTGTTTGTGGCACTCCGTCATTTACGACGACGAGGGTTCCAGTTGATCCGATCAACGGAACAGCCTGCTTGTGAAATTAACGTGGAAGTGGCTGAGCACTCCACAGACACGTGTACCCTTAACGTAGTTCTCGGGGATATTCAGCGTGACGCAGTGTGACAAGGCTGGTCCCTTTGAATTACAGGCACAACAGAAGCAGGAAGAAAGAGTGAGAGAAAGTTGTGGTGAAAGAGTACAGCAGGGTTCACCACCATCCCCTGCCGGAGCCTCGTGGAGCTTTAGGTGTTTTCGCTCAATAAACACTCACAACGCCCGGTCTGGGAATCGAAACCGCGATCCTATGACCGCAAGTCCGCTGCCCTAACCATTGGGCCATTGCGCCTCCACACTTGAAGTAAGTATGTAAAGTGTTAAGTGTTTTGTCCGACGCGCTGACGATTCTGCCAGATCATCGTCATAGTCGTTCAATATTGGTTTCAAATTTGGACGCAAGGCCGGTAATATTGGGAGAGGGGTAATTCGATGACATCAACCCCAGTACTCAACTGGTACTTATTTTATCGACCCCGAAATGATGAGAGGACTTCTCTATGGTTACAAAGCTACACATTTCGAGGGATGGAGGAATAGATAATTATATGGTTCCTTGACATATGACTAGTACTGGTATTTATTTTAGGTAACTCAGAAAACTAAAAAGTGAGATTGACCTTGTCATCGAGATTCGAAACCGGAACGTATTTATTCTTACAAGTCTGATAATCCTCTGCACCATCCCAACGCCATTTTGTCTATCATTCTAGCTAATCTACTAATACACCATAATTTCGGTTAATCTTCTATTATTTCATCCTTGGTTATAAGACGGTGAGCTAGCAGAATCGTTAATGCATCGAAAAAATGCTCTGCGGCGTTTTTTTTGCGGCAATTTACGTTCTGAGTTCAAATGATGCCGAAGTCGACTCTGCCTGTTATCCTTTTGAGAGCTATAAAATAAAGTTCCAGTCAAATACTGGGGTCGATGAATTCGATTTTCACCTCTCCTCAAAACTACCGACCTTGGACGAAAATTTGAAACCGTTATTATAATTGCATAGAGCAGGTGGAATCGTTCGAGCGTCGAACAAAATGCCTAGCACCGTTTTTTTCCGACAGTTTACAATTTGAGCTGAAATACTGACGAGGCCTTTTATCTTTTAGGATAAAACCGAATACTGGTCAATTATTGGAGGTCGATGTAATGGAATTTCCCCTCCCCTTAAAACTGCTGCTTTTTTGCCAAAATTTGAAACCATGGCCGAATCGTAAAAGCATTGGAAAATATCTTGCCATAATTTTTCTGATTACTTACTGTTAAGAGTTCAAATCCCGGTGATGTCAGCTTTGTCTGTCATTATTTTGCTGTCAGCAAAATTAAGTACCAGTCGAGTACTGAGGTCCAAGTTATCACAAACCTCTTCCCCGTCAAATCAATTAGCCTTATATACATACATGCATATATATATATATATATATATATATATCATGATAGATCCCTAACCACTACACACATTTTATTTCTCTGCTTGTTTCTCTCCTTGTTTCTTTCTGTGTTCCTTTCTGTGGAAGAGCGGAGGCTCGAAACGTTAAAGACTTTTTCAATTCCCGAGCGTTATACTAATACATCTGTTTGTTTTCTACACAACCTGTCTTCGTCTTTTTTTTTTTGTGAATTCTCCCTATATATATATATATATA
>NC_068995.1:11189484-11193403 GCF_001194135.2 Octopus bimaculoides
TATATATATATATATATATATATATATATATATATATATATATGGCAGTTCATCCGATTAACGGAACAGCCTCCTGCTCCCGAAATTTATGTGCAGGTGGCTTAGCACTCCATACACCCTTGACGTAGTTCTCGGGGAGATTCAGCGTGACACAAAATGTAATAAGCTTGTCACTTTGAAATACAGGTACAAAATTTAGATATATATGTACTTACATATCAGAGACCAAAGTGTACGTACACCGCTATATTTTTATATATATAAAAAGATACAAAAACGGGAAAAAACGCAAAACATCCAGACAGACGACACAAGGGAAACAAGGACGAGTCATTCGGAGTTTTTTTTTTCCTCAGTCGAGTTCCAGATTATATTTGATGTATATATATATATAGCTACTATTTGGTTCCTAATGCCTTAAGCTACGAGATCAATTCGCACCGTATGTGATTTTCCTGCACCGCCCAACTACCGATTGATGATTGATGAAAGAAGAACCAGCCGATGTACTGTAGTTTCGAATCATTGTGTTCTTGAGCAAAAAAAAAAAACTTCATCTAAATTTGCTCCTATCCACACAGATGTAAAACAGTGACCCTGCGAAGGACTGACATCCCGTTCAGAGACAATGTTGTAATCTCATCCCCTAATCGCCATGGGTACAGGGTAACCATCCCTAACATTTCTAGGACCTGAAATACAAATGTGCAGGGATTGCGGTTAATGATGATCATGATGACTTATACTAAACTAAAGATAATAGATTTAATCAGTTTTCGAATTTAACCCCAACACATGATCCTTGGATATCTTTAGTAGTGGCGTTGACTCTCCTGCATGCTTTCAAACCAGATTTGAGCAGAGCATTCTCCAATTCGTTTCAAGGATGCGGAAAAGAATAAAGCAAAATTGCTCTTGGATAATCTGTAAAAAGTCACATGACTTCATCCATCTTTTTCACATTTGATGCGATGTATTATTGGTGGAAGAAAACATTGTCTTTTATTTCAAACATATCATTACAGACTTCAGTCGTACTAACTATTGATTATATCGACTTTCGTTATTGGTACGTTATTTTATTTGGTGCTATGCTATATGAAATTTACCCCCATAAGGTTAAAAATAAAGCCAATACCGACGGGATTTGAATATGGAGGATTCAAAAATATGTTACCAAAATGCTCCAAATGGTCCGACCTAACGAGTCAAGCAATCAACTCGTTGTCCAACGGGAGAAATTAGAAATTTGTTCATTGATAATTATTTAATTCCAATTAATTAGAAGTGTTGCAGAATTTGCCGCTAAACATTCAAATATTTTACATCTATGTATATATAAAAGTATATATATGTATATACATACACACTCACACACACACGCATACATACATGCGTATTTAGATATATATATATAGATACGTGCGTGGATGAGAATACACACACAAACACACACACACACACACACTCACACATACATGTCTATCTGTCAATATATGTATATATGTGTAGGCATAAACATGTATGTAGATATATATATGCATATTTGTGTGTGTGTATGCGTGCGCGAGTTTATGTGTGTCCATATTTCTATATATATATATATATGTACATATATATAAACATATACGTATATATGTATGTACACATATATACTTATACACATATATGAACATATGTACATATTTACAAATATACATTATAAAATATATACACATATATACACAAACATAAATGGTAAGGACTCTTCCTTAATGTCGCTTACTTAAATCTGGAAATATACTTTTAATTTCATTTGTTAAATAATATAATTTTGCTCTCATTACATTTATATTTTCGCAGCATTCAATTTTATAGAGTAAAAAATGTAATTAAAGCAAATAAACAGAAATAATATCAGTGAGATTTTAATTAAATTCACTGGCTGCGATTCCATTATTAATTTGTTTTTTAATATATGTTCCTATTTTCCTTAGTATATGTGTACGTGCATATGTAGATGTGTATGTGTGTGTAAACGCAGACGGCTATATGTTGATGCATACATATACATATATATGTATATATACATAAGAATATGTATATATATACATATATATATGTATATATATACAAATATTTATGTATATGTATGTATATATATATATATATATATATATATATATATATATATATATATATATATATATACAAATATATATATGTGTATATATATACACACATACAAATATATATGTATACATATATGTATACAAATATATATATCTGTATATATGTATATATACACATACATACATATATATATATATATATATATATACACACAAATATATATATATGTATAAATGTGTATGCGTATGTGTTTATGAGTAAGCACTCTCACAAACCCACACAATCAAATATGCGTGTGAATGTATGTATTCCATTAATTTCTTATACAAACTCATCGATAATAATAATAATAATAATAATAATAATAATAATAATAATAAAGGCATTATGACTTACGAAATGCATAACCCAATCCCAGGGACTTCTCATCAATATATATATAGCATAAGGAAAATAACTGTTGGGTTCAGTACACATTCTACGTAGAGCCCTTACAAATGATACAGTAATAATAACAACACGAAAACAAAACAAACAAACCACTGCTCCTACCCATGTCCCAGGGAACTGCACTGAAGACTTTAGTGAAAGCATACTATAAAAATATGACTTGTGGGTAATAATAATTTGTTACATAGATACAAGGTGTAAAATTTCGGGGAAAATATCAGACGATTGCATCGACTCTTAGTAGTTGATTGGTATTTTAGTTTTATCGGTCATTGCTTCGATGGTTTAAAGGGTAAATTTCTCTCTTTGATGGAATGAGTTCGATTTCAGAAAGTAAAAAAAGTCAGAGCGAATACCCGTACGGATTTCTGTTTTTTTTTTGTTCTGTATTTTTTTCCCTTTTTCTTTTTATCGACACTCTAAGAATTCTACCAGCGCGCCGCCTTCGTAGCAATGATGATGACGTCGAGGACAAGGGCGATGATGATGATGATGATGATGATGATGATGATGATGATGATGATGGAGATGACGTCGAGGACAGCGACGACTACGACGACGACGATGATGATAATGATGACGTCAAGAACGAGGATGATGAAAATGATGATGACGATGATGATGATGATGATGACGACAGTGATGATGATGATAATGGTGATGATGTCGAGGACGACGACGACGACGACGATGATGATGATGATGATGACGTCAAGGACGAGGATGATGAAAATGATGATGATGATGACGACAACGACGACGATGACGGCGATGATGGGAATGATGATCGTGGTGGTGATGACGATGACGACGACGACGATGCTGCGTCGTCAACAGCGACTACGATGATAATTAGAAGAATTAGAAATGTTGATGATTATGATGACGACGACGACGACGACGACGATGATGGTGACGACTGTGATAATAACGATGACGATGATGACGACGACGACGGTAGTGATTAAAATAGCGACAATGATGATGATGATGATGATGATGATGATGATGATGATGATGATGATGATGATGATGATGATGATGATGATGATGATGATGATGATGAGCGTGACATCGATGGTGATAATTCCGACGACAAGATGATGTATTCTCCTCGTACGTAACAGTCTGAAGAGAACATAAATGAAATGATGAAGAAGAAGAAGGAGAATAATAATAATAATAATAATAATAATAATAATAATAATAATAATAATAATAATAATAACAATAATAATAATAATAATAATAATAATAATAATAGTAATAATAATAGTAATAATAATAATAATAATAATAATAATAATAATAATAATAATAATAATAAGAAGAAGAAGAAGAAGAAGAAGAATACAGG
>NC_068995.1:11194017-11195191 GCF_001194135.2 Octopus bimaculoides
TGGCAGTTATACCGACGATATGGTCTCTTTTAAGTTAATTTAGCGTTGAGCTTTATGTTAGAAATGAATAGTTGTTACTTATAGAACAAGCCGATACTGTACCAGTCATATACTACAAGAGTTTCGTCGCTCTCTCTCTCTCTCTCTCTCTCTCTCAGTTGTGCTGTGGTTAGGAATTTGTTGAAGGTCTCAAGAAAGGAACTCACATTGTGGTCCTGCTAATCGTGGGCTTCACAAAGAAACAAAGAAACAAGTAGAAATTTTGAGCGACAACGTTATGGGGAAGGTTCTTGATGATCTCCAAAGAATAACTGAGCAGCTTAAAGCTAAAAGACTTTCCGCCCGGGGACTAAGATCATCTGTCGGATATCTCATGTCTAATACTGCTACTAGAAAACGTTACCGATTTTGGTTCACTTCTATTGGAGCATTGCTGACATGCGGCACCATGCTGAATAGCTGTTATTTAAGTACAGAACGAACCCAGCTGTTGGCCGAAAACTTCGTAGATGTCACTCCCAACACTCTACTCTGGCACGTAGAAGTTACTTTTCTATTTGGTACCTATAGAGAAAGTGGTTGTACGGGTGCAAGTGTTGGAAAGGCTTGAAATCAGGGTCCTGTTCCGCATAATAAACAGAGCCCTCGTTAATTTGTTGAAGTTAGATTTCAAGTAGAAGTACAGGGTCGAGAAAAAAAACTATTTGCGTTCTGGTAAAATTCACGAAAGAAGAATGCAAGGGATGAGACTGGTACATATAAGAGAGCCAGTATTAGGATTAAGCCTGAAGTTAGCATCGTTGAGGAAAATCTAAAAGCTGGAAGTGCAAAGTGTTTCGGGTTTGTGGTGGTTCCTTAGATTTCCCCATGTAGCGATTTTCGCCCTTTCTTATATGTTTCTGTTTTTATATATATCTTGTAGATTTTTTATTTAGATTTCATTTACAACATCACATTGTATCAAACCTTCTATATAAATCTATATCGTGTTTACGTTATTGAATTAAAAAAAAAACATTAGCACGAAGTTAACAGAATAATAAAGTTATATATATATATAATTATATATATATACATATACACATACATATACACATATAATGAAGATTATATGTGCGTATGTGTGCATATATATATATATATATATATATATATATATATATATATATATATA
>NC_068995.1:11195316-11195561 GCF_001194135.2 Octopus bimaculoides
ATATATATATATATATATATATATATATATATATATATGAATATGTATGTATATATACCCATATCTGTATATATACATATATACGTATACACACACACACACACACACATATATTTATATATACATGCATCTATGTTATACACAGGCACACTCTCACACACACATATATTTGTAGGTATTTATATTTGTAAATATGAGATACATACAAGCATACAAACACACAGCATACAAGCATACAAACACAC
>NC_068995.1:11195571-11197959 GCF_001194135.2 Octopus bimaculoides
CACACAAACAGTCGCGCAAACACACACACACACACACACACACACAAACATACATACGTACATACATACACGCATGCCTACACACATATACAATAAATGATTCAATAGATAAAGGAAGGAAAGAAGCGAATTGACGAAGTTCCGTTGCTTAATCTAAGAAATGTTGGTAAAAGTAATATGTGACCTTGGGAATGAGATTCGATTCAGCAAGAAAGAGAACAAAAAGCTTGGTAGAAACAGAGTAGGTTTGTTTAAAAAACTGGAATTAATAAAATGAAAAACGAAAAAGTAATAATACCCAAACTAAAAGCATACAGAGAAAAGAAATTATCAATTTATCTAAAAGAAATTGCATCCATAAACACGTGTGCGCGGCAAACACATATACACATGCATATATATGCTGATTTGCACGTATGTACACTCATATATGTTTATATATATATATGTGTGTATATATACATATATATGTACGTACATATATGTTTTGATGTATATATATGTGTGTGTGTGTGTGAGCATGTATGATGCTTACACTGGCACTTACAAAGTGACACACACACACACAGATGCATAGGAAAAAGAAACTTAATCATCCGTTTATGCACATACAAGCATGCACAAAGTTTGTATACATTCGTACTCGTTCAAAATTCCATAAACACTCCTACATTCGCTCTTTCTCTATTTCCCTTTCTCTCTCCTCCGCCCCCCTCTATCTCTGTCACACATATACATATATACACACAATTACGCATACACACCCATACACACATGATTATATATATATATATATACATACACACACATAAATATAAAAGTATCATATTTATATTTATATATGTGCACACAAACATGACCGCACTCATACAAGCGCACGGTCACACACACACACACACACACACACACACACTCACACACATGTACACACACATGCACGCAAACACACACACACCACACAAACAAAACACTCACATACTCACACACACATATACCTGTGTACATAAATACAAAGATTGCACAAATGCAAGCGCAATCATTCAAAAACACATTCAGTTATACACATACAAAACCCACACAAGCACACACACACACACACACACACACACACACACATAGCAATCACAGAGACACAGGCAATTATCGCATAAAGACATAAGCACACAGACAATGATAATACACGGACACATATACACACACACGCAACATTCGCGCGTACTCATAGACTCACCCACACACGCGCATACGCACACACAACAATTGTAAACACATGCATATATACACTCATACGCAACAATCACATAGACACACGCACAGACACATACACACACACGCATACAACAATTATACACGTACACATATATGTATAATTCATTTTAACACACACTCTCACACACAACACACACTCACACACACACACACAATAGTCACTCAAGGGCATACTCACAGCTATTATACAAACACACACATGTAACTGTTGCAAGCACATTCTCATATACACACACAAAAACTTTTACAGTTACCCACATATACACTCACTGAACATACATAATCCCACAAACATACACACGCGTGCACGCACACACGCACCCTCGCATAACGACATACGCATAGGCATACATGCATGGGTACACACACACACACTCACAGAAACACACACACACAAATGTACACAGAGAGCAGTCGCACACACGTACACACATGTACTGCACCCGCACACATATGACAATCACACACACACACACACGCACAAAAACGACATACACAGAAACAACAGTTACACAAGAGTACTCACACACACACTCTCTCTCTCACACACACACTCTCTCTCTCTCTCACACACACACACACACACGCTCACACAATAACAAAAAGTCCTTGATTAAAAACAAATTCCTTTTTCCGCTTCAAACTAGTTTCTCCTATTTAATCGGCCATTTTGTTAAGAGAGTGAGAGAGAAGAGAGAGACCAATAAAAAACAAAGAGAGAGAAGCAAAGAGAGAGAGAGAGAGAGAGAGAGAGAGAGAGAGAGAGAGAGAGAGAGATAGGACTAAAAACAAAAAAATAAAACCAAAAGAAAAAAACAAGGAGTAAAAAAAAAAACCATGATTATAGATGGAAAAGAGAATCGAGGTTTTCTTTTATTGATTCTCATTAATCAAGAAAATAGAATAATTTTTTCTTTCCAAGGAAAAATAACGTAATTATATTATACACCCACCTCACCCACGTTTTTATGTTTTCCCCTCTTTCCGTTTCCCTATATTTTCTTCCTTTTTGTTGTTGTTGTTGTTGTTGTTCTTGGTTTTCCTTTTCTTTTCGTTGGTTTATATTATTTAATACGTTTTCTTTCTGAGAAAAGAAAAAGGAAAAAAAAAAAAAAAAAA
>NC_068995.1:11198136-11198976 GCF_001194135.2 Octopus bimaculoides
AAAAAAAAAAAAAAAAAAGAAACTCTTGTATGCTTTTGACCTTTTGCGTTACCTTATGGAATCAATTTAAACTAACATTCAAACAGAAATTAATGCATGGGGGTAAATCTGGGAATAAACGGAAAAAAAAAGATACGCATAAATAATAATAAGAAATAAAATAAAAGAATAAAAAAAACATTTATATATAGTAAGAACGATTTCTAACCGAGGCAAGATACCCTGGGGAAGGCATATACCCGATTAAATCGACACCAGTATACGAAGGCTGATACCTAATTTGTATCGACCTACACCAGAGAAAGGAGAGAAAGAAAAGTGAAACAATTGTATCTTGCGGAATTTGAACCCGGAATGTAAAGATTTGCAATGAAATACTGCTAAGAGTTTTGTCGTACAAGAAAGCGATCACTTACCAGAATCGTTAGAGCGTAGGGGGCAATTGTATTGGCAGTTGACATTTCGGAACTTAAATACCCCGCCGTGGTCAACTGTGCCAGTCACGATGTAGCATATCTGTCTATCTATATATCTATCTATCTATCTATCTATCCACACACACACGCACACACACACACATACACACACGAGGGGACGTTGAAAAGTTCTTGGTTTGGGGTAATAGAATATATAGGAGGATCAGTTAATTATGATTTTATTCAATATATTCCCTTCTCAGATTCACGCACTTATTGCAGCTGCCCTTCAGTTTTTCTTGGCCCTTGAAAGAACTCAGAGGGTTGGGCATCCAACCAGGCCTTTGGGGCACCCTTAAAGTCAGAAACTTTTCAGTGCACCCTTGTATATTTGAAAAAAAAAATGAATATAAACGGGCTTTTC
>NC_068995.1:11199111-11205647 GCF_001194135.2 Octopus bimaculoides
CACACACACACACACACACACACACACACACACACACACACACACACACACGCACACACACACATATATATAATATGTAATCAACCATCAACCACGTGCTCTTTCTATATCCAATGAGGGAAAGTGCCAAGACTTTCCATTTCCCTCTGTTTTTCTCGTTGTACATATAGTCTTTCCATTCTTTGTTGTCATCTGTCCACAAATGTCTTCGACAGCCTTTTTCTTTCCTCCCCTCAACACTTCCTGTTAAGATGGTCATGCGCAGTGACATGTGGTGCACTGTGTGTCCAAAACAAGATAGCTTTTTGGACTTGAATCTCGATTATAAGTCTCCTTAGATATTCAGCTTTTCTAGTACAGCAGCATAGGTTACCCGATTTGCAGCTTATCAACGAAAGGTCCAGCTCTCAAAGGCTTTTAGGCGTAGCTGTACGGTGAGAAGTTTGCTTCCAAATCACATGGTCCTGGATTCAGTCCCATTGCGTGGCACCTAGCGCAACTGTCTTCTAACACAGCCTCAGGCCGACCAAAGCCTTGTGAGTGGGTTTGGTAGACGGAAACTGTAGGAAGCCATTCGTATGATTTGTGACCTCATCACTGAAAACAAGACGTTCCTTGAACTCGGATTCTTCAAGTTGCTCTTGCATATCAACACAGAATTGGTTGCGCTTTCGCTTGTCATCTGCCGTTATCACCTGAACAAACTGCAGCTTGTAGAGTTTCATTAGCAAGCGTTTCCTCAGTACGCGCCAAACTGTCGTTGGATGAATCTGGGTTTCCAGACTTCTTCTTCTCATGGACTTCTTGGAGTTTTTGGTGAACGTTGTGAATAGGACTGTGTGTATGTGACTATTCATAATGCCCACACCTTCACAAACTTATACACATACAAACACATACGCGCACATACATATATGTATGCATACACACAGACACATATGTATCTATACATTCAATCATTAATTTATGCATGCACACGTTCCTTATCTGTCTGTCTGTCTGTCTTCTCTCTCTCTCTCTCTCTCTCTCACTCTCTCACGTGATTGTGTATGCAAGTGTGTATAAAGATTTCCATATGTTCGTGTATAAGCACATTCATCCTTCATCCATTTATAACAACACACATAGAACATACTATGATTATACATATATATATATATACGCAGATTTATACGCACGCACACACACACACACACACACACATACACACACACACACAAACACACAAACACACACACACACACACACATATATATATATATATACATAAATACATATGTATGTATGTATTTCTGTATGAATTCACACGTTTACACACGCACATTAACATATCCGTATCTATCTATCTATCTATCTATCTATCTATCTATCTATCTATCTATCTATCTATCTGTCTATCTATCTATCTATCTATCTGTCTATCTGTCTATCTATCTATCTATCTATCTATCTATCTATCTATCTATGTGTAGGCATATACACACACACACACACACACACACACACATATACCCCACACACAAAATATTCTATTTCACATTCTTTGAAGTGAATAGATATTCAGTTTATAAAACAAACGTGATCCTTTGTACACGAAGTTCTTTTGTAAGATTTCCGTTATTTTCTTATTCTTAACATTTCGTTTCAGCTGAATCTCGGAAAGCTTGTATGCTAGCAAAGCTTAGTATAATAGTAATGAAATGATTGATAGTTCAGCTATTAGAAGCTTTATATATAGTAAATCATAGATCTATTATTTACCTTGAGATTTGAGGAAATGGTTGGTAACTCTTTTAGATTCAATGCATGTGGTGATAACGCTCGTTTGTTCAACCGTCCTTTCATCGGGTTCGATGTCACTGCCCAACGATATTTCGGGTAAGTGTGTCCTTTCGTAACCTAAGGTCCACTAATGCCTTGTGAGACAGCCTCACCGGGAACGTCAGCACAATTGCTCACATAAGGCGGTCAGGTAACAGAATCGTTAGCACGCTGGACGAAATGCTTAGTGGTGTTTCGCCCGTCGTTCTGGTTTCAAATTCCGCTGAGGTCAATTTTGCCTTTCATCCCTTCGGGGTCGATGAATTAAGTAGCAGTTACGTACTGGGGCTTGATGTAATCGACTTAATCCCTTCCCCCAAATTTCAGGCCTTGTGCGTCTTGCAGAAAGGAATACAATCGCTCACTTCTAGCCCCATATAAAATGTGAGTCGACTTGCCACCGTCTGCACTACCCGACTGGTAGACACCAGGCAGATGCTTCCGCAGCTTCCTTGCTGTGGATGTTTTTCAAGATGCTGCTGTTACTTCTATTACTGTCATTACTGGCTCAGTGATTTTCTGGACCGGGCTGCGTGTTGTGTTCTTGAGCAAGGAACTTTATTTTCACGTTGCTCCAGTTCACTCAGCTGTTGAAATGAGATGCGACCTGGATTTTGTGGGTAGGGGGACAGACGATCACATCGATCCCAGTACTCAACTGGTACTTAATTTATCGACCCCGAAAGGATGAAAGGTAAAATCGACCTCGGCGGAATTTGAACTCAGAACGTTGCGGCAGACGAAATACTGCTAAGCATTTCGTCCGGCGTGTTAACGACTCTGCCAGTTCGCCGCCTTACTTTAATAATGATAATAATAATAATAATAATAATAATAATGATAATAATAATGCGAATGATGACAAACCATAAAGATTTTACCGCCAAATACATTTTGACTAATTTCTGATTGGTAGCTTTTTCTGGGAAGGAGTAAAATATTTCGCTCCTTTTGTCGGGATTGAGATTCGAACCAAGAAAAATTAATTACGAGTATAGAAAACCATTGACCAATTATCTAGTCCACTGTAATCATCAACCTCCTCCAACCTCCTCCGTCCTCCCTCGTATCCACTCTCCAGGATGTACTTCAACATATTACTTGTGGGTCTTTGGCTTGAAAATGTCACTTACGAGGACTTGGTTTTCTGTAGAATACAGGAGAATGAAACCAATTTTGATCGATTATTTCTGCCCATAAATAGACGACAAAGTGTGTTGAGGAAAGAAACACAAAACAATTTTGCCGTTGGAACTTAACCTTTCTGAACAAACAATTATACAAAAGAAAAATTGCAATGAAGTAGCATTTGCAGAGTGTATTTGTTAAATAGAGTTGATAATATGAAAGGAAAATGTTAGCTTTAATTTATCAATAATATATAACGAACTCGAAAACATCCAAGTAAAAGGTGAGGTAGTAGAAGTAGTAGTGGTATTAGGGTTGTGCTGAAAATAGTTCACTTGTTTCAGGCGATGTCTTGCGGTTCGGATGTTGGACGCTATCATGTAAAGAAGAAGGAAAAAATTGTATGAAGAATTGAGTTGTGGTTGTTAGTGTTACTGTTTCGCCATAGGTGAGCCGACCTGTGATCAAAGGCTTCATAACTCTGGTCACACAGTGTGATATTTAAAGTTACATTATTTAGCATGGCCTTCTCGTATTCAAGACAGTCAGTGGTATTTGATTTAAGAGATATTTAGCTGTTATTTCTGAGTGTTTTAAGCGACCACTTAGACGGTCTCTAGTTTGCTCGTTGAATATTATGTCAGAGCCGTAATGCTAATACTTTTGTTGTGATATAAAACTTTTTATGTCATAATAGTTGTTGGTATTAAAATTGGCTTCAGGTTTTTGGCGCAATGCCAGCGATTTTAAAGGAGGGGGATAAGTCGTTTACATCGATCCCAGTATTCAACTAGTACTTATTTTATCGACCCCGAAAGAATAAAAAGCAGAATCGACTTCATCGGAATTTGAACTCAGAACATAAAGATAGATGAAATACCGCCGAGCATTTTGTCCGGTGCGGTAGCGACTCTGCCAGCTCGCTGCCCCAGTTTGATGTACGAATTCATCGTTTCGGGGGTCGATAAAATAAGTACCAGCTGAGTACTTGGATCGAGGCAATCCATTTACCTCTCTACCGAAATTGCTGGCCTTGTGCCAAAAACTGAAACCAATGTTAGTTTCAGCTTTCGGCACAAGGCCAGCAATTTCGGCAGGAGTGGATGGTTAAGTCGATCACATCAACCCCAACACTTAAGTGCTACTTATCTTATCGACCCCGAAAAGATGAAAAGCAAAGAAGACCTCAGCGGAATTTGAACTGTAACTAATCTTCACATCCTCTGATAACTTACGGATGGTGATTCGACGATTTCCTTCACAGCTGCACGCACATTTTCGATGTTTTTCTCAGTTCTGCTGGTTGCGGATCTCCCAGAACGTTCGTCACTATCGACATTTTTTCGGCCATCTTGGAAACGTCTGAACCACTCGTACACTTGCGTGCGGCTCATACACTCCTCTCCATACACTTTCTGCAACTTTGCGCAGATCTCTGAGCAGGTATCGCCACGACAACTTCCTCTGCCATTGTCAATGCGACGATCACGCGCTACACACGTTCCTTCCAATCACTGCTATAAACAGCGGAAGAGAGCTAGAACGTCAAAACTTAGTGCGCATGCAGAGCAGAGTTCAAGTCAATCTTTGCCAAGCAGCTTCACTCTGCATGCTTTAGCTTCGTTACTACGGCAACAGTCCGGATACATATTGATCAAACCTAGTATAAATGCAGAAACCAGATTTCCATTCTATTCTTGTCTCTGTTCTGTATATTCGTTTCATTACTCTTATTCTCTATAGTAATTTTCTGAACAAATTCTCTCCGCAGACAATTTTTGCTTTTCAGTTGTCATGACAGTTTTTTTTGTGTAGTTGGGTGTAACTTAAAGGAAACTCAGCTGCTATTTTTAACCAGGTGAGAAAGATGTGGAGACTGCCTCGTTAGTTCTTTGTTGTTGATATTATTGTTGTTACTGTTGTCGTTGTTTAATACCTAATAGCAAAGTAGACCTTTCATCAAATGAGTTCCAGCTGCGACTATCTTGTCTTTTAATCAGATACGTTGTTTTTAAACTATTGACTACACACGTACGTTCTTCCTCAAATATATTCTAGATAGTAGAGTGTGTGATTTAAAAAAGCTTTGTCTGCTATTTCTAGCCAGCTAAAAACCACCACGAGGAGAGTGTTTCCTTTGCTCATTGCAGCTATAATTGTTGTCGGTGCTCTGATGAGCAGGTATATAATCGAATGAGTTCTAGCCGTGCCCATCACGTCACAGTTTACTAAAAAAGAACTCAAATTATGCGAACGACTTTCTTTTCGAAATCAGGGTATGAGATTTGAGGCTGTTATTTGTAGATGATTGAACGACGAGGAAAACATTCTGAATGGTAACTCTAGGCCTAAGTTTGGTTGTTATTACAAAAGAAATACAAAAAAAAAAAAAAAAAAAAAAAAAAAAAAATCTGATACCTGTGTCAAGACGAAGGAATGATACTCCAAAAACGGAAAGAAATACAACAATGGAAAAAGGAAAGGAAAAAGATATTAAATGAAGTTGAAAGCAAGAAATGAGATCTCAAATGAAAACATGGCTGAACTAGTAACAGAAAATATTTTGTACAACGACAGAGTTCTGTTAGAGAAAATAGCTTGTAAAGCGAAGCGTTAATAGGTATCAGGTGCAAGGTATAACAGAGAGAAGAGGCAATTGTGTCTGTTTGACATCAGTTAGCCAAAGGAGGTAATACTTCGTACAAATAGACAAGGAAAAAATCGCGATGTTAGCTGAAGTTAAAGTGATTTCTATATATTTTATTGTTACAAAGTTTCACACTGCTGTCACATACAAACAGACAAACACTCATATATCCATATAAATATCCTCTCGTTCTCTCTTATTCACTCCTGCACTCATTCACTCACTCACTCTCTTTCCCTTACTCACTCCTTCACACTTATTTACAGATACAAAACTTCAAGTCTGTAGTTAGCAGATTGCTTAATGTAAAATTGATTTCGAGCGAAGCACAGAGCAATAGTAAAAATGTGAGTTAATCGTATGCACAGAGTCAGAAACTAGCGCCTATGTGAGCGTTTAAAATGTATTCTTTTCTTCTTTCCTTCTTTTCTCTTACTTATTTCTGTCATCTGACTGCGGCCATGCTGGAGCACCGCTTTTCAGTCGAAGAAATTGACCCCAGGGCTTATTATTTGTAAGCCTGGTACTTAGTCTACCGCTAAGTTACAGGGACGTAAACACACCACTATCGTTTGTCAAACAATGATATGTGTGTGTGTGTGTGTGTGGTGTCCAAACACAGACGCAAAGACACATATGCGTAAATATATATACATATATACGATGGGATTCTTGCAGTTTCCGTCGACCAAATACACTCACAAGGCTTTCGTCAGCCCGTGTACCCTTTAAACAGTTGAGTGAAACAAATCGACGCATGCAGTTACTTTTTGAATGAGATTCTGTTACATATTCTATCGGTGTTTTTTGCCGAACCTCTCAGTGACGGGGATCAAAACAAGCAAACATCGGTTATCTAGTGGTGTGAAAGAACAAACGCAATGACAACATACACATACACTCATGCTTACGACGTGTATATATATATATATATATATAT
>NC_068995.1:11206131-11210003 GCF_001194135.2 Octopus bimaculoides
ATATATATATATATATATATATATAAAGTAACAGTACATTTTATCAAACGACACTTCAGCAAGAAAGCTTTCATTGAAGCTAGCAACAACCTGTCAAACATATTTTTGCGAATATAGTATTTTACAGAAACATTCTGTAAATAATATTTACAAATGTATTATTTTGAAGAATCATCCGCATCAACACTGCTTTCCAGGGGAAGACAACCGATGGCTTCATGTAAAAAGTTGTTGTGTCATACAATGGATTGTATTTGATGTTTGTTCATCCATGTTAACAGCTCCTTTCTGTATTCTAGATACTACCTTTTCCGCTTCAATGCAGACGGGGTCTGTTGCACGATTCTGGTCAGTTGGTTGGCTTTTAATTTCATTTCCGTTAGTAGACATTCGATTTTTGCATGTCGATTATTTGCCACATCTCCAGAACATTGCTTTTGTTCACAGTCTCGTGGCTAATCTATGAAAAGCCATTAAGAGTTAGCTTGGACCTTCCGTTTCTACTCAACGCAAGCTCCGTCGTATTTAGGAGTAAATATAACTGCTATCGAACAGACACGAGAGGTCTGTGTGAACTGTATGGTGAATGTGTGATTGGTTTATCAATACAGTGAAATTCATCGATAACAGAACCACTTAGAAATTGTTCTCGTGCCACGAAACTACCTTTTGAAGTTTTCCTTTACACTGTTATATATCGGGAAGGTCATTATACCAATAAGGACACACGCACTGGTTCTGTTTCACATTATTAGTATTATTATTATTATTGATATTATTATTATTCAATTAGTTGATGATTTAACTAATCGATTGTGTGATTAATCGTTCTGTTAATCAATAAGTCAGTCAATCAGTCAGTTAGGTTTGTCAAAGTCCTTTCGTCGCCAAATTGTCCTCATACCACGAAACTAAATTTTGAAGTTTTTTTTTACACTGTTATATATCTGGAGGGTCATTATACCAATACGGACGCACGCACTGCTGGTTCTGTTTCACTTTTTATATCATCATCATCATTATTATTATTATTATTATTATTATTATTATTATTATTATTATTATTATTATTATTATTATTATTATTATTATTATTATTATTATTATTATTATTATTATTATTCAATTAGTTGATCCTTTAACTAGTGACATGCCCTCTCTACTCCTTGTCTGCTTCAGTTCTGATTCTTGCAAGCCAAATACGAAAGCAAAACTTTCTAACATGTCTCAGAATTTGATCCGGTATACGGCGCATATTACATCTACATAACATTTCTTCTCACTACGAACTCTTTTACAGCATCCCTATACACACGTATTTGATCCCGTTGGTCGTATCCAAAGCATCGCCATTGGTATCCGTATTGTTAAATAGCACATCTCTCTTGCAAATCATCTCCACACACGTCTCTACAGTAAAATCAATATCTCAACAAACTACAAACTGTCATTATTTCTTCTCAACGATCATACTCCCACTGATAGACATGTCTGCTAGAGGACCGAATATCTCGTCGGCAGAATCAATGACTACAACCACTCATGTGAACTTACACATTTATACTTAGGTAGCATGGATGTATTATCTCTATATCCATTGCTCGATATTGATTTTCCTGTTGAAACTTCGTAGAAATGAATTGCGAAAGTGATGTAGTGTTTCGCAATCCAGACTTCAGTGAGCCAAGACTTCTTATAAAACATGTGATAATGGATAATGTAACAAATGTTCTGTAAAGCATTTTGTTCCAGCAGACCAAATGAAAGTGTACACCACGCATCATTAACCCGGTGGTTAAAAAGTCAACATTGAACGCTAAAACGATGGATTAAACCCAACTAAATTACAAGGGACAATGACATGATAAGAAGTATGATGGCACATGCTGCTGTTTTCTTCTGCATAACAGCATAAAGGACAATATATTTGAATTTAATATTTAAATATAAACACACAAGAAATATACAGACACGTGAAAAATGACATTAGAATCAGCATTTCATAAGAAGTAGCCAATCTCTTCATGGTATGATGGAATAAGCGGCTCAGGTCCAACCTGACAGAACTCCATATATTTAGAAATGTGCTCAGGAATTGTCGACGATATAAAGCTTCCGATCAAAAACACCACGTGATGAAAACCAGCAATTAGAAAAAAACTTTATTATGGGAGGAATTTAACAAAAAATCAAATTCTATCCATCAGAGGATTAAGATAACCATAGACTACTCGCTCAAATATCCTGAACAAATTACTATTTGTTCGGGATACCGTGCAATGGCTAGAAACTATAGGCAACAGAAACAACTTCACTCAAGTTACATAAAATCTGTTTAGATGAAGTTCGTAGGTCTCTGGAGCTGCGATAAGCCAACAATTGCATAAGTAAAAATATCCTGAAAATAGATTTAGTAAGAGAAAGAATAATGAGAAATATTTCTTGTATGCGTCCATATTGTTAAATGCTGTATGCAGTTTTCTAGTAGAACCAACGGGATCGAATCAAAGTATATAGAGGAGTCAAGAACATGTTTGGAACCATTGTCAACAACGATACATATATAGTGTGATCTATAGACATGAGCAAACTCCGGAAGAGGTTGAAAAGGGAAAGAAAGATACTAAAGAAAATAGTCCCGTGTTATAATATAAACAAAAATTAAGGGTTTAAGTTCATTGATACAACAACCAGAGAGGAACTAGCCAACAAAATAAAAGAAAAAAAAAGGTGTTTGTAATGAATTTGAAATCAAATAAAAGGAGAAACAAGTAGATTTATTTAGTAACTACTACCCAAGTCATGCACGTTTAGGAGAAAAACAGTGCAACGACTGCAGACTGTGTACATCAATCATAGATAAATTGGAAAACCAAGAATGCAGTTTATGGAACGACAATGTAGGGGCATCATCAGAAACTATATTTTGGAGAAACGACACGCAGTATGGTCGAGATGATTGGGGATTAGTAACACGAATATGATGAAAAGAGAGAATAACTATATCTTATCAGAATGCCATTCAGAAATACAATAGATGAATAAACAATATTGAATTAAAGTCTTTCCAGATATTATAAGGCTCCAACACTCCGACAGGTTGCAAAAAAGAGCAGTACTTACAAAGAATTAATTTTTGAATCTATAATAAGCACTCTGAAAACAATGAATGAGTGGGGTAACAATGCTACATTCAACCAAAACCACCACCACTGCCGCCGAAAATCAATGAACTAATACTCCAGCGAACAGTGCTGGGACCACTACTGTTTGTGGTTGTTCTCTCGGACATGCCCTCAGCCATAGTGTCAACCACACTCACCAGCTATGCCGACGATACTAAAGTATCGCAGGTGGTCAAAGATCCTACTGACATTCTAAGACTGCAGAGTGACCTGAACGCAATATATAAATGGGCAGATCAGAATAATATGCAGTTGAAGGGTGCAAAATTTCAAGTCCTCCTCTATTGGCCCACAAACAAACTACAGCTGAATTACACGGGACCAGCAGGCAAAGAAATCCCAAAGTTAGAATCGGTGCGTGACCAGAGAATCCACATGAGCAACGATGTAACTTTCCATGAGCACATTGCTCAGATGGCAACACTATGCAGGCGGGTGGCAGGTTGGATCCTGAGATCCTTCAGGACCAGGAACAGAGACACAATGTTTCTGCTTTGGAGAACCTTTATTTTCAGTCGTCTGGACTACTGCTCCTAACTGTGGTCACCACGGAGCGTGAAAGTAATTGCGGATCTAGAGGCAATCCAACGCCACTACACAAAGAAGATAGACTCAGTAAAACACACGGTCCACTGGAACAGATTAAAGGAACTGGGACTCTACTCGTTGGAAAGGAGACGTGAGAGA
>NC_068995.1:11213222-11214630 GCF_001194135.2 Octopus bimaculoides
CCCCCCCCCGATACAGGAAGGCCTCTAGGGATAATCGAAGCACCCCACTGTCCGAGATTTCCCTGAAACCCCAGGAGCAAGTGTCTTCTCTAATAACTTCTCTCCGACTCAAAAGTCTACACTCAGAACACAAGAACAAGTGTAGCAATAGATAGTGGGTTCGATTAGCAATAGATAGTGGGTTCGATTAGACTAACCACTTGGCACTCCGTCGCTTACGCCGTCGAGGGTTCCAGTCGATCCGATCAACGGAACAGCCTGCTCGTGAAATTAACGTGCAAGTGGCTGAGCACTCCACAGACACGTGTACCTTTAACGTAGTTCTCGGGGATATTCAGCGTGACACAGTGTGACAAGGCTGACCCTTTGAATTACAGGCGCAACAGAAACAGGAAGTAAGAGTGAGAGAAAGTTGTGGTGGAAGAGTACAGCAGGGTTCGCCACCATCCCCTGCCGGAGCCTCGTGGAGCTTTAGGTGTTTTCGCTCAATAAACACTCACAACGCCCGGTATGGTAATCGAAACCGCGATCCTATGACCGTGAGTTCGCTGCCCTAACCACTGGACCATTGCGCCTCCAGTCTAACCACTAAGCCACGCGATTTCACCATCGTGAAGTAAAGAACAAAATTTAGGAAGCCTTCCCTAGTTCCTAATGAGCCATTGGCGAAACAGAGTATATATATATTTTGTTGGACAAACAACTATGAATTAAATGTTTTTCCATTCACAGTCTTACGTTTGTGTACTTTTTTTCTAAGCAGCCAAAATTAGCTACTTTTTGAAATTGTCACGTCCCTGGAATAATAGCATAACAAAATAAACTAGTAAAATAGCGATGACAGGGGGTGGCGCTTCTTAAATTGTAAAAGAGGAATAAGTTTAATAACCTTTATAAATTTCAGTCACAAAGGCCTTTCATCAGATGTAAACAGTTAAGAAATGTTAGCCTATACAGTTCCGACCATGTTGTTTGTGGTGTATTTACATTTGATGGTGAGCGTTTGTGTCTGAAATATATAAAAAGTTATTATTAAACTTATTTATTTTTCGCTTTGTAAGAAATTCTCCATCTCCACTATTTTGCTGTTTTACTTTCTTTGTCAAAATGCTTCAAGCAAGCTGCAACGCACTTCCTACGTTCTATAGCATTTTCAATCGTTCTGTTATTGCTCAAGCGACAAAGCTAAATGTTATATGGCATCACCTCCATTGTTAACGTTATTTTTCTACCAACAAATTCAAATGCTATCGTATCACCCATAGCTTTCTTAATCTTCTACCGACAAACCTAATTGCTATATTATCTTCTACTTAAACACTGATTTACCGATAAAGCAAAATGCCTTAAAACATTATCATTATCAATTGCTTTATCGCTATCGTACTGACATATATATATATATATA
>NC_068995.1:11214895-11216696 GCF_001194135.2 Octopus bimaculoides
GAAACGCGAAAATTACAAATATGAACGTGAAAATTCTAGTTTAGAGAAAATGACGTAATGCGTCATCGCTGTTGTAACTATTGAGAAATAAAAGGAAATAGAAAAGGAGATAATAGACGAAAAAATGTTTTTGTATTCTTGCTCACACACACACACACACGCACAATAGGCTTCTACACAGTTTCTGTCCACAAAATTCACTTACAGGCATTGTCTCTTCAGGCGATATACGAGTTTTGTCTCCGTTAGTTTAAAATCGTCGACTTCAAGGCCATCTCCTCTGTCCGTCGTGGCTTGAATTTAGTAGCAGCTGATAGACTCATGGTGTGTGGTGCCATTCTGCGTTTGGTGGACTGCTATGAATGGCAGTAGATGGCGTTGCGATGAAACAATTGTAGCGATTAAAATTTAACTGTCCAACCGTACTCCTCCTTGTTGACTCCAATTTCTTCAATTTTAAATTCACACACGACGAATGCCCAAACTTGGAAGTACATAGTAATACTACCGGATAGTACTGGACGATTCTGAAGGTGGACGAGCTTTATACTCTACTCTACCACATTCCAAACAGAATATACCATAACTATATGTGTGTGTGTGTGTATATATACACATAACATTTTCCATTGTTCTTATCAATGTACTTAGATGCTATAATACTTAACATATTCAATGCTATAATAAATAGCGCTTCACTATTATTCTGCTGACGAAACTAAATAATATAAGATACTATTTTTGCTGTTCCGCAGTTCTTCCGATATATGAATATTATAATATATTCCATTGTTCTACCAATGTTCTAGTGAGCAAGCTACTAGCTATGACTCGGTTTTACCAACAAATATAAATACTATAAGATAACAAATACCATAGAACGTAGGTTGCAACTGGTAATTGAGAATAGATCCAGAAGAGAAAGAGAGAAACATTCTCTCACGTTGACATACCATTATGTAAATGGATAGGTTTATTGTCTGGAGACAAGAGTACATTCAAAGTAACGTGTTTCTTCCTCATTATCCGTCATCAGCACAGCAATTACCCTAGTTTATTTCTAATAACTAATTGACATAGACAAATTTAAAAAAAATTAGAATACATATATAGCCTAGATAATTTGCATAAGTAAAGCAAAATGATGTAAGAGAAATAACTCGTATTTGAAGACCATAGACAAGTACAGGTATACTAAATACCGTACAACAGAAAATCTCGATTTATTAGAGTTATCTCCATCTCTTCAGGACGTATCCCATTCTTATGTGGGATTGGTCTGAATTACCATTTGGTATTTGTGACTCATCTTCTAACAGCGGAGGTAATATAAATAAATGAAGAATTTTTGTTGTTTGATATTTGATATGCCTGCATTTGTCTATGGGGCTTAAATACCTACGACTGACCAATCTGAGTTATTTCCCTTAGATCACTATTGTATGATTTATGTAAATTACATGGCCTGTAAATGTGTTCGACTCTTTTTGAATATGTCTATGTCCTTTGGTTATTGGAAATAAATTAGAACGCTTGTGCTGATGACGGTTATTGAGGTAACAACACGTGCCCGAGGCTGTTTTTTTTATCCCCAGACAGTAAACATGTCCGTTCACTTTATGATATGTCAAGTTTAGAGAATTCTTTTCTGCTTCTCAGGCGCAGGCGTGGCTGTGTGGTAAGAAGCTTGCTTCCGAACCACATGGCACCTTGGGCAAGTGTTTTTTTATTATCGAAGCTTTATGGGTGGATTTGGTAGATGGAAACTGATAGAAGCCCATCGTGTATATATGTATATATA
>NC_068995.1:11216837-11219375 GCF_001194135.2 Octopus bimaculoides
CAAAAATCTTTCGCTATCGGTCGTGAATGCTCGTGGGATCGCACCTAGAAACTTCCCCTCCTAGGTACAAGTCCGGGCAAGGCCGTTTATGGACGACCGGCAGTCGCCCATGCATACCAGCCTCCCCTCTCCATGCCACCGATGCTATCCAAGGGAATGGCAAAGGGGCCGATACAGCTTGGCACCAGTGACGTCACAACTCATTTCTACAGCTGAGTGAACTGGAACGACGTGAAATAGTGTTTTGCTCAAGAGCACAACAGCCTGTTCTGGGAATCGAACTCAGTATCTCATGATCGTGAGCCCGACGCTCTGACCACTGAGCCATGTGTCTTCACAGGATACCAGGCTTAAAAAGGAAGTACTGGGGATAATTCATTCAACTGAAATTTTGATCAAGGTGGTGCCGTAGCATGGCCGCAGTTTGATGTCTGAAACAAGTAAAAAAAACAAAAAAAAAGGCAAGAAGAAACAAACAATTAAAAGAAGACAAAGAGAAACAAACAAAGCAGATCCTTTAGAAGCAGAGATGATACATGTCATTGACAAGACCTAGCTATTTCTATTAAATCATATCTGTTTATACACTATAATATCACTCACGGTATTACGACTATTCAACGGACAGTGCTACAGACAGAATTCCTTGTTCTTAACGCAATTCTGGCAACAATGCAATATGCCACAAAACTCACTCTTTGGCTACTATTAAACCGACGAAGCTAAATGCTATAAAACAAATTTTCATTGCTTTACCGCGCTGTTTTACCAGATTTCTGAATGCTTTAAAATGTCTGCAAGTCTACGACGTTTTTCTGCTGTTTCACAGACAGTTTTTCTGTGTCTTCGATAATATTAACGGAAGTTATAATAGTTAATCTTATTTAAAAGTTCATTCCAAGTAAACTTTTAAATGTTAATTTAATTATTACTAAATTGTAACGTGAACTCTACACACCTCAGGTTAAGTTTTCTTGTTGCTTTTCTTTCTGTTTGTTTTCTTCTGATTTTTCGTTTTCTTGTTGCTTTTCTTTCTGTTTGTTTTCTTCTGATTTTTCGTTTTCTTGTTTTATTTTTGTAAATCGTAGCTAAACAGCAATACCGTCAGTTAAATTTAACATCACCGAATCATTCATCTTTTCTGTGTATAGAGGGGTGAAATGTTAACTGTACTTTACATATTATTTTCCGGTAAAACAAATTACTATCCACCCTCCCCTCACCAAACTCGCGATTATACGTTATTTTATACAAATCTAAAACTTAAGGTGATTTACAAGAGCAATGTCGTTCTCTCTTTCTTTCTTTCTCTCTTCCTTCCTTTCTCCTTTAGAATTTTCATTAGTTTTCTATTGAACAAGAAAGCTCTGGAAACCAAGGAACGAGGCCGACCCATAGGTCAAATTGATTCAATTTTAATTGCAAAATATCTTAGATTAATTAGAGTATTTTCTATTTCTGTTTTCTATTTTTTTTTTATATTAATTTATTTTATTCTATTTCATTCTATTTTATTTTATTTTTATTTCGTTTCAATTAACTTCAGCTTGTTTCTTGACCTCAATGAAAAGAAATTTGAATGTAACTTTATTTAAAATCTGAAGACAGGCATCACAAGTTGAGACGTTACGACTTTGGCCTGCATCACAATGAGATGGTCGGCAGTTCGTATTTTGTCACTGGTATGCTGTAGTTGTAGTAGTAGTTGGAGAGAGAAAGAGAGAGACAGTGTATGTGTGTGTGTTTTAGTTATTCATTATATGTAGATGACAAAGGAGAAATAATAATCACATTTTCATATGAGAAAGTCTGGAAGAGAAGAATTATTGATGCTGCAAAGAAGATGTCTTGATGTAAATAAGTCAACGGTTCTTAACCTTTTAGCACCAAAAAACATTTTGGTAAATCAATAATCTTCAACGATAATTTTTTTTTTTTGCATTATTTAAATAAAACGAAAATTAATTTTCCAAAAATTAAACCAAATTTGATTCTTTTCTTGAGGAAATATTCCTAAGTTTTCTTTTGTTTGCAGTAAATATTGTGTTATAGAATTTATGGTTGCTTTTGGCGTATTGTATCACAAATTCATGAGCATTTTATAATTTATCAAATATTTTAAATGTGAAAGGTGAAAGAATTTGTCTTTGGGAAACTTTCTGAACCATATTCAGACACAAATAGGATTAAGACTCCTACGAAGAGAACTGTGGCATTGTATGAAGCCAAGATATAAGAGTGAATGTATGATCGCATGAGATAAGGGTATACACACGAGTACACGTATATATTCTTTTATTCTTTTACGTCTTTCAGACATTTGACTGCGGCCATGCTGGAGCGCGGCCTTGAAGGATTTTAGTCGAATAAATCGACACCAGGGCTTCTCTTTTTAAAAGCATGGTGTTTATTCTATCGAACTCTTTTTGCCGAACCGCTAAGTTACGGGGGACGTAAACACACCAAGAAACGGTGATGCGGGGAGGATAACTACAGGCACGATGACACACGCACACATGTATATATATATATATATAT
>NC_068995.1:11219571-11223249 GCF_001194135.2 Octopus bimaculoides
ATATATATATATATATATATATATATATATATATAATTATAGAAATATAATTATAATAATAAGGGCAATAATGAATAGCGTAACATGCTAGAAATAGACGCCAAATGGCTCTAAGAACTACAGTTACTTGGTCCATTAGCACGGATTGAAAGCAAAGAAAGTGAATAAATAAGATTCCTTAAAAGAGGTTTAACTATAGATACATTTCTGGTTTAGAGATGAAAAATCACTTACCTTCATCAGTATAGTTTGACCAATTGTACATAATTATTAGCATCTCTGCATACCAAAACGAATATCGCGTATCCATAATCATATATACAAATGTTCACATTTATATACGAGCTATATGCACCTCAGCACGTGCATATACGACCGAAAATAATACAGCAGTGATTATTTGTATTTGAGTGCGTAGGTATGTATGAGGATATATATACGTGTGTTTGGGTGGGTGTATATATGTGAGCATGTGCATATATAGGTCGGTATATTTATATAATTATATACACAAATGGAAAAGGCGGCGAACTGGCAGAACCGTTAGCCCGCCGGGCGAAATACTTAGCAGTATTTCGTCTGTCGCTACGTTCTGAGTTCAAATTCTGCCGAAGTCGACTTTGCCTTTCATCCTTTCGGGGTCGATAAATTAAGTACCAGTTACGCACTGGGGTCGATGTAATCGACTTAATCCCTTTGTCTGTCCTTGTTTGTCCTCTCTATGTTTAGCCCCTTGTGGGCAATAAGGAAATAAGAAACGTTAGAACGCCGGGCGAAATGCTTTGCGATTTCGTTTGTCTTCGCGCTCTGAGTTCAAATTCCGCCGAGGTCAACTTTGCCTTTCATCCTTTCGGGGTCGTTGAATTAAGTACCAGTTGCGTACTGAGGTCGATGTAATCAACTGGCCTTCTCCCCCTAAATTTCAGGCCTTGTGCCTAGCATAGAAAAGTATATACATACACGGAGAGATTCAGTTACACGCACACACACACACACACACATATGTCTCCCACCAACACTTGACAACCGGTTTTTAATTTTTGACGTTCACGTAACTTAGCCGTTCGATAAAAGAGAATAATAGTATAAGTACCAGGCTTAAAAAATTACGAGGAGTATATCGTTCGACTTAGAATGCTTCAATTCAATACCGTGCTCTAGCGTGGTCGCAGTCTAACGACTGGAACAAGTAAAACACAATAGATAAATGTGTATGATTGTGCACCCGTTGTGTCAGCGCATATTACATGAAAAGAGCGCGTGTACACCTGTCTTCGACCGTATTTGTATAGGCGTATGTATGTCTGTATGTACTAACGTATCCGTCTCTGTTTTCCGTGCACAAATGAATGTTTTGCGGTATTTTCGTGGAAGTCCACAGATGCATATATGTATGAGAAAACATATGTGTATATATGTATGTATGTGTGTGTGTGTGTGTTTGCATTTCATATACATAAAATGGCAGCTTGTAGAAGAGATGGTTCTTCGCTTTATAATTGAGTCTTGTCACTTTAATTATTTAGTTTCATTTATTGTATTCCAATTTCCCCGTGCACTTCCTTTTTCTTGATATAGACGATATCTTCCAGAACCGTATAATAGACGGTTTTGTCTTCGATGCTTGACATGAACAGATTGACGAGGATCCATCATGGAAAGAAATATTTTACACGGCGGAAAACGTTTTCAAAAGTTACTTTTGCTGTTATGTTCTGACCGAATGTATAAAGTATAATTCTCAATCAATAATAATTCACATTCCCGACCGTTTTACTACCAAGGACTCCTTTTATGTAAATGAGTTTTCCCACGGATTCCTTTTAATATGCTTATCCTTGTGTGTGTCTGTGTGTTTGTGTATATATATATATATACATACACACACACACACACACACACACACATATATATATATATGTGTATGTATATGTGTGTATACATTTACAAAGATGCATACACACATACATATATTTATATATACACCATGACTAATAATAGATGATAGAACAGGAGGTGCAAATTTTAGCCCATAAGGTCTTAGCTTTGCGCTTTAACGGGAAAGAGAAAGTGTTTAAACGTTTCGAAGATTTCTCCTTCATCAATCGAAAGAGAGAGAGACAGATATAGAGGATGTGTGAATGAGAAATTGTGAGCGAAAATGAGAGAGAAAAGATATATACATTCATGTGTGTGTGTGAGTGTGTGCGTATGTGTGTATCTGTGCGTGGGTGTGCGCACATGCACGCAAATTATGAATTTGATTATCTTGTCGTTTAAACATTTAAATATTTTAGATACTACTCCTCTGTTACATTTCCTAATAGATATGACCTTGACATTTTGTATTTTTAAATTTTCCTCTTCATTTTGCTTTTAGCTTTCAGTTTCGCATTTACACACATACACTCATATATACACACGTACACGTGCGCACACTCATACACATGTATTTTCCTTTTATCATTCTTTTTTTTATCCCACACTAATTTATTTCTACAATATTTCTAACCCCTTACATATAAACACCTTCATTTACGCATTTCATTCCACATTCGACACAATCCGCTGCTTTAGAGAAATTATCAAAATTTCCACAAATTAAAATTTTTAATTGCACGAGAAATCCATATTTTAACTAACTCATACTAAACTCCTACATTCAAAATCCCCACCATCATAAACCCGTTTAAAATCTTCAAATTCAAACCAATATTTGAATTTTAAATTTTAGGCTTGAATTTATAATTTCACCTTAATCAATATTCTAACATTCTTATATTTTAGAATTATCTTTCGATAAAAATTAACTTTCGTCACGCTTAAACATCATATAGAGAGGTAAACGCATCGCTCATTGGTCATACACCGTTTCGATAAAATCTTCACCCAATTCTGTGTTAGTAGGAATCATAATATATCTCCAATTGATTATAATTCGTTTTAGTAAATATAAATTTTAGAAAAAAATGGTTGCCACAGTGAGAGACAGAACTCATATATCATTTCAATGAAGCTGTACCTAAAATACATTCAAAAAAAGATCAATCCTAAGTTCTTAGAGGACATTACCTCTTAAACACTGTTTGTTATCTTGTACTTGTTTCAGTCATTAGACTGCGGCCATGCTGGGGCACTGCTTGAAGAATTTTAGTCGAACGAATCGACCCCAATACTTTTTTTTCTTCCTGCAGTCTGGTATTATTCTATTCGTTTCCTTTGCGGAACCGCTTGATTTTGGTGACGCAAAAACATCAACACCGGTGGTTGTCAAGTGGTGGCGGGGAGGGGCACACACGAACGCAGAGACACACTCATGTATATAAACATGACGAAAGCTTTTTTTTCAGTTTCTGTCAACCAGATTCGCTCACAAGGCTTAAGTTGTCCTCAGGCTGTAGTACAACACACTTTCCCAAGGTGCTACACAGTGGAGGACTGAACCCGGAACCACGTGGTTGAAAAGCAAACTTCTTACCACACAGCCACGCTTGTGCTTATATCTAAAATACATTCAAAATAAATCAATCTTATTTCTTTATAAGAGAGTGAAATCTCATGTGGTGTCTTAAATTAAAACACCTCTTAAACATTAGAAAACAAAATATATACAGAAGTTATTTAAACAACTATAAATTTCGCCATTGTTTATTAAAGAGAGTATCATCCCCCCACATA
>NC_068995.1:11223281-11223654 GCF_001194135.2 Octopus bimaculoides
CCAACTTTCAAGGTTTCATATTTTGTTTTATTTTATTTTCTTCTTATTGTTTTCTCCTATCTTGTTTTCGGTGAATGACACAGAAGACGTTAGTCGGATTTTATTTTACTGACTGAAAGACATCGAGTGTAGTGAAACGAGTATAAACACTATGCAGTATGTATGCATGTATGCATGTATGTATGTATGTATGTATGTATACAAACGTATATATATATATATATAGATATAGATATATGTATACATGGACACGTGTGTATATGTATACATATACATGTATCTATACAGACATACACATGTATATATGTATACATATATTTGCGTATTCATACATATATATATATATATATATATATATATATATATATATATA
>NC_068995.1:11223687-11224839 GCF_001194135.2 Octopus bimaculoides
AGAGAGAGAGAGAGAGAGAGAGAGAGAGAGAGAGAGAGAGAGAGAGAGAGACAGACAGAGAGAGGTGTTTGTTGCAACAGAGGAATAGAGGTCATTTAATACATCTAAAATGTCTCTCTTTATTTCTCTCTCTCACTCTCACTCTCTCTCTTCCTATCCGATTTTCCTGCTCACAGCACCAAAATTTAAATTCACTGTCAGTTCTACTTTGTCAAAGATGTACGGAAATCCATCGGGAGAAAAAACAAATTCTTACTTTTCCATGTTTCGTCAGTATATTTCACCAGCCACCGCATATACACAAACTGAAGTTGAATGTTCAGTCGTCGACTATTTCAGTAGTTGTGATTAAAAGTTAGTTGTCAACTAGAATAAAAACGAAAGTTTTCACGGTGCCAAAAAGATCCCGGGGACAACACATGTGATGTCAAAATAAAAAAAATAAAAAAACTGGTCCTCCGTCGGTTACGACGACGTGGGTTCCAGTTGATCTCATCAAAGGAGCAGCCTGCTCGAGAAAATTAGCGTTAAAATGACTGAGCATTCTACTGACATGTACAACCTTAATGTCGTTCTCAGGGAGATAAAGCGTGGCACAAAATGTGACAAAGGTGGCCTTTTGAATCAGACACAACTCGTGTTTTTGCCGGCCGAGTGAACTGGAGAAATGTGAAATAAAGTGTCTTGCTCAAGGACGCAACGCGCCACCAGGAATCGAACACACGATCATGCGTCGAATACCCTATCTCCTAAGCCACGGTCCTTCACCGATGTCAAATAGGTCAGCATCGAATCAGCGGCACCAAATAGACGGTGCCAGAAAGGCTGAGTAAAGCTTTCTCAAACCCCCAGAATATGGGTGTAGTATACTTGCCGATTCCTTGAGCATGAGATAGACTATACTACCAAAGTCGGCCATACTACTACTACTACTATTACTACTACTACTACTACTACCATCACAACTGCCACGATGACGACGACGACCAAAGCTACTACTCCGACTACTAACACCACCACTACCAACACTACCACCAACACCACCACCAACACCACCACCACAACTACTACTACTACTACTACTACTACTACCACCACCACTGACACTACTACTACTACCACCACCACCACCACTGACACCACAACCACCAC
>NC_068995.1:11224968-11227468 GCF_001194135.2 Octopus bimaculoides
TACTACTACTACTACTACTACTACTACTACTACTACTACTACTACTACTACTACTACTACTACTGTTTTAATATTTTAGCAAGGTGTGAGAATACGTTTGTTATCCGCATTAAGTTCCTATGTATCTTTTCAATTTCCTTTTCACGTGGCACCTTTGCATTCAATGCGCCAATGTTTGGCTTGTTTCTTTGACTTTAAGCGAAGAATTTAAAGAAATATTTCCCTGGGTACTTCGCCAACCTCTGATTGGTAAATTTTCCGCGAGCGAAATAGAGTTAAGTATTGCAAACTATCGAAAAGCCATTTTTAGCAAACATAGCGAATATACTTCTACTAAAAAGTTGCTTTACAGAATGGAAATGTTGATTACCGATGAACGCTGCATATCAGATCTCTTCGATTTTTAAAAATTCTTTTCGAGCTTTCGGACTCCTAAGACGAGTCGCCCTATTTTCATGGCGTATGAATGACTGAAATAACGACGTTGCCTCTGAAAAGGGACGCCGGTTTGTTGCAAGGGTCCAACTCTAATAATTTTGACGGGAGGAGAGAAGTCAATTGCATCGAACCCCCCACACTACGCACACACACTCACACAGACACACATACACACACATGGTGCTTGCTCCATCTTCAAAGATGATTGCAGTCTATTTTTACTTCCTCGCTGTCAATGGCATTTCTGCCTTTCCGCCCATGACTTCTTAGATGATTACTCAGTCTCGTTGCAGAGCTGCATATTTTGCAGGTGACTGGCGAATGTTGTAGCTTACAGATCGCTTCCAACTAGTTAGGTCTGTACACGTCACCACTATTGTATCGCCATAAGACTTTCAGTCGACGGAATAACGATAGATATCACCATTAAAAGACATCGGTAAGTCATTGGATAATAGTGATGAACTCTTGTACAACACGCGTCCCGCACCACTCTCTGAGCCTCCGTGATTAGTATCTAGTGATAGGTACTGTAACATAACGGTTCGGCAGAACGGACCGATGGAATATGTTGTTGTTGGCATTCCGTCGCTTACGACGTCAAGGGTTCCAGTTGATCCGATCAACGGAACTGCCTGCTCGTGAAATTAACGTGCGAGTGGCTGAGCAATCCACAGACACGTGTACCCTTAACGTAATTCTCGGGGATATTCAGCGTGTCACAGTGTGACAAGGCTGACCCTTTGAAATACAGGTACAACAGAAATAGGAAGTAAGAGTGAGAGAAAGTTGTGGTGAAAGGGTACAGCAGGGTTCGCCACCATCCTCCTGCCGGAGCCTCGTAGAGCTTTAGGTGTTTTCGCTCAATAAACACTCACAATGCACGGTCTGGGAATCGAAACCGCGATCGTATGACCGCGAACCTGCTGCCCTAACCACTGGGCCATTGCGCCTCCACGATGGAATAAGTATCACACTTTCATATAGTTAAAAAATAAAAACCTCAAAACCATTCGGAAATACTGGGATCGAGATATTCGACTAAAATTCTTCAAGGCGGTGCTCCAGCATGGCCACAGTCTAGCGTCGAAAACAAATGAGTAATATAAGAAAAAAAAATGCTATAAATTTCCAGAATATTTCTAATTCTACAAAACATCTGTTCACATCAATGTCGAGAATAAGTAGCAGGTTTATCAGGTATCCCATCACATATGAGAATTGTTTCTTGTGCGGTTAATGTCATTAAAACTACAGCGAAGTTCATTACCGACTATTTAAACCCTAACCCTAACCTTACCTTTTATTGGATATAGGGTTTTTGCTCGTACTCAAAAAGCCGATAATATTCATTTTACCGAAATGTTGAGTTGAAGTGTTTACCGATTGGAAACCGATATTCAAAGATCATATCAGGAATGAAAATTTGATAATTTGTGAAAAATAAAGTAGAATTTGAAATTTGAAGAATATGACCTTTATGCCCTGCAATGAGTATAATACATACGCAATTGAAAATCATTTCAATGAATCACCAAATGAAGGAAAAAGAAAAAGGAGTTTCTGTATAATCTATTCCATAGCTAAATTCGTTTCCTCAATATTTCTATATTTTTGGACAGCGATTTGGCAAAAAAACCAATGGAATACTGGAATAAATGTTCTGAGATATTTATATATTTACTCCAAAATCGAGTTTATATGAGAGCAGGTATGGCCGAATGGTTAAAACGCTTACATCACAACAACGTGGATCTAGTTTCGATTCCACTGTTACTGTACGTTGGAGCTGGTGTTTCTCATTAAAGAAAGAAAAGTCACTATTTTATCTAACGCTGTAACGATTCCGTTAGGTCGTCGCTTTTGCCTCGTTATTGTGTTTTTCTTAGTGACATACACGTATGATATTTCCTAAAGCAAGCAAGCTACAATTAAAACCACTTAAACTTCCTCAAGGCGGCGAGTTGGCAGAGTAGTTAGCGCTCTAAGAATATTCTAAATTGAAAGGATGTGAGCTGGCAGAAACGTTAGCACACCGGGTGAAATGCTTACCGGTATTTCG
>NC_068995.1:11231139-11232779 GCF_001194135.2 Octopus bimaculoides
GAGCATTCGAAGTAGAAGCCATCTTGTTGCACCGTCTGAACCCACCTTTCTGACAGTTCCATGATTCCACGCTGATACCAATATATGTATACGTCTGTATACATTTGTGTGTCTGTCTTTGTCCCCCCCCCCCAATATCGCTTGACAACCGATGCTAGTGTGTTTACGTAATCTTAACTTAGCGGTTCGGCAAAAGAAACCGATACAATAAGTACTAGGCTTACAAAGAACAAGGCCTGAGGTTGATTTGATCGACTAAAGCCGGTGCTCCTGCATGGCCGCAGTCAAATGACTGAAACAAGTAAAAGAGTAAAAAGTATTGCAAAACTTTCGACTCAATATGCGGTTTGTGAAAACCCTCCGAAAACTACATTAGTTTTCAGAGACCATTCCTGTTTTAACAAACGAATGATATATATACATTTGTTTTTCACAGAATTCAACTAGTAAAATATTCTTTAAAACATCATGGTTCTTCTTACTACAAACCTTTTGCGAACGTAATCATATTTAGCACCAGCTTTGAATCCAATTCTGCTTCCTAGCATACGCACAAGATATCCACCGAGTCTATTGCTTCTAATTTACTCTTAAACACAGACGTGGGAACACACACGCAAGAAATATAATATTTTCGATCTTGGTAAGAACCTATTTATCATTCTCCTCTCCAATATCTCCAAAAGAGATGGAAGACTGTCGCAAACAATTACATTTGACATTACCTTAATTCTAAATTGCCGACAGAGTGTATTTGGAAAGTCAGTTTAGCTGGAAACAAGACAGCTCGGACCTCTTAATGTGGAGAAATTTAGAAAATAGAAGAAATGTGTTACCGTTGACATCAGTAAAAACCTTGAATGAATCTGACAAGACGGAAATGCCGGTAAAGTGATCAGCTTGCAGGTCTCTGCAGCACAATCTGAATCTTCGTAGTGGATGTTTTCTTATAAATTGCTGTCCTTATAAATCACTATTCCAGCATCGTATTAACTCAGTGGATGCAAGTGTTCAATGATTTTGCTGAAATCTCACTAACTCTCACTCAACATAGACAAAATTCTCTTCCTCTCTACAACCAAATAAAATTTCAGCTCTTTACAGTAGCTACGAATTTAGAAATTATGAATGTTCTTTAAACTAATGCATTACTTGGATATCTGAAAGTGCTGTACTCAATAAACTCACCATTGATGGAGCATTTACGTAGCATATGATTTGCTAGAAATAACAGTCACAATTTCCTCTAGTCACAACCTATTCAGGAAATAAGAGCGGAGGAAGCTTTCAAGGCCATGGCTGAAACGTGGCTAGGAGAGAGACGGTCGGAACCTCGTCAGCCACACCAACAGTAACAACAACAATAACAACCAACATAATTGAAGACATCTATCACATAAACAAAACTGAGGATAAGAGCGCATGCGTGAATGTGTCATTAAAATGTTTGACTGGCAAATTTACACACACCACATACACACACCTACATACACACATCTACACACACACACACACACACATATACATACACGTATATATACACATATATATATATATATGTACATATGTGTGTGTGTATATATATATATATATATATATATATATATATATATATATATATATACACACACACACACACA
>NC_068995.1:11232789-11238148 GCF_001194135.2 Octopus bimaculoides
TATATATATATATATATACATAAATACACACACACACACAAATAAGCATTGGATTCAGTAACCAGTGTAAGTGTATGTGTTACTTCGCCTGCCGTTACGTTCTGAATTCAAATTCCGCCGAGGTCGACTTCACTTTCATCCTTTCGGGGTCGATTAAATAAGTACCAGTTACGCACTGAGGTCTATCTAATCGACTTAATCCCTATTTTTATTTTTAATCCCATTTCTGTTTTTAGATATCTAGGGGCTGGCATTGGCTGTGCTATTAAGAAACTATCTTTGGAGTCACGTGGCTTCAGGTTTAGCCACACCGTGTGACCCTTTGGACGATTGTCTTCTATAGAGAGGACACTTCTACTACAGCCGACGAGTACCTTGGGAGTGAAGTTGGCAGGTGGAAACTGTGCAGAAACCCATTCCATATCTGTCTGTCTCTCTGTCCGTCTGTCTATCTATCTATCTATCTATCTATCTATCTATCTATCTATCTATCTATATATCTAACTATCTATCTATCTATCTATCTGCGTTCATTTCTATGGCTTTGTATTTACATTTGTTCTGCTGCTGCTTGACGACCGGTGTTATTTTGCTTACTTTCCCGTAACTTAGCGGTTCAGTAAAATAAACGATAGAATAAGTACTAGATTAAAAAAAAATACTGTTGTCGAAGTCTTCGATTTAACCCTTCAACCCGGTGATCCAGCACGGCCTGCAGTCTGATGACAGAAACATATGTGATATGTGATATGAATATATTAAGATCACGTAAAACGTTCGAGAGTGCAGTTGTCTGCCCTTTATCGTCTGTTACAGCAATGATGTCTGCTGTTCTGCCTGTACCAAACCCCACGTCTGAGCATTACAGTATATGAAGCATGAACACGCGAGACAAACACAGTTGTCGTTTAATTGTGCAGTTATCTCCCCTTGCTATGCTACGCGATTTTCTTCTGTTTTTCTTGTGTTCATCCTCCAGATTTGTTGTTGTTGGCATTCCGTCGCTTATGACGTCGATGGTTCCAGTCGATCCGTTCAACGGAACAGCCTGCTCGTGAAATTAACGTGCAAGTGGCTGAGCACTCCACAGACACGTGTACCCTTAACGTAGTTCTCGGGGGAAATTCAGCGTGACACAGTGTGGCAAGGCTGACCCTTTGAATTACAGGCACAACAGAAACAGGAAGTAAGAGTGAGAGAAAGTTGTGGTGAAAGAGTACAGCAGGGTTCGCCACCATCCCCTGATGGAGCCTCGTGGAGCTTTAGGTGTTTTCGCTCAATAAACACTCACAATGCCCGGTCTGGGAATCGAAACCGTGATCCTATGACCGTGAGTCCGGTGCCCTAACCACTGGGCCATTGCGCCTCCACCCTCCAGATTTAAACCTTCTTAAAATACTGTACAGTTTATGAAAGTAGTTGTCATTATCGTAATTTAATTTTCAACTCCTAATACCTATTCCAACGAATCTGTGCAACCATAAGACACAGAAATAAATACTTTAAAACATTTAATCGACCTCAACTCTCCTCCGTCTGTCCCACGTTAAACAACACTAGATCTCTAGATAAAGTTAAATCGTTACCGTTCATTCATTCGCCTGTTTGAGACGAGGAAGAGATATTTTCAGAAACCCAGCCAATGAAGTTATCTTCATATCGCTGTAACTTTAGCAGCGAAGTATAGATCTTTTAGTATGTTATTTCTACTATGCCGAACAGAGAGACAACTTTATCGTATTTTCAATCAACTGGAAATACGAGACAGTTAATATTTTCTTGTCTATCAAAGATTACCCCTGTGGGATAGCGGTAATATGTCAATCAAGAACGCTACATTTAAGAGTGTGTTTCTGTATTTGTGTGCGCGTGTGTGTATGCGCATGAGTTTGAATGTGTGTGTGTTCGGTATATGTGCGTGCGTGAGGACTGTGTGTATGTGTGTGGGTATGTGAGGACTGTGTATGTATGTGTATGTGTGTGTGTGTGTGAAGACTATTTGTGCGTGCGTGCGTTTGCATGCATATATATGTTTGTGGACGTATAGGTATATATATATGTACACAAGCGTCTACAAAAATATAGAATATGCGTGAGTGTGCTTGTGTATGCGTGTGTGTGTATGTTTATGAGTGTGCGCATGATATATATATATATAGGTATATATATAGGTATATATATATATATATATATATATATACATATGTATATATATATATGCGGTGCTCCAGCAAGGCCGGTGTCAGATGACTGAAACAAATAAAAGAATAAAAAGAACGTATACATGTGTCCCAAAAGTCACTGATAGGATACAATTTTTAATAATGTCTTTAACTTTACAAATAAATAAATGCATGAAACTTTGATACAATATAAAGGACATAATGGAAATTAATATGCACAAGTTTTGCAGCACCACTACATCACATATGAAAAATAACATTGCTTAAATGGCAGCCATTTTTGACTTCGTACGTTCGTGCTCTTTCCAAAATTTGCACCCTAACACCTTCAAGAGTTCTCGGGCAAAATGCTTAGCGGTACAATTTATGTCTTTACGCTCCGAGTTCAAATTACGCCGAGGTCGACTTTTTGCCTTTTGTCCTTACGGGGTCGATAAATTAAGTACCATTGAAACAATGCTTAGCGCTACTTCCTGTGTCTTCACGTTCTGAATTCAATTTCATCCGAAGTCATCTTTTCGGGGGTCGATAAATTAAGTATCAGTGAAACACTGGGGTCAATGTAATCGACACATCCCCTTCCACCAAAATTGCTGCCCTTGTGGCAAAATTTGAAGCTATTAATAATAATAATAATAATAATAATAATAATAATAATAATAATAATAATAATAATAATAATTATTATTATTATTATTATTATTATTATTATACTTTACTCGACGACTGTAGATATTCAGAATTGTTAGAACGTCTGACGAAATGCCGTACAGTGTTTGCTCAAGGTTCTTTACGCTCTGGCTTCAAATTTCAACTTTGTATTTTGTACCCCCAGTTCCATAAACTAACGTACCACAGAAGTCTTAATACTGATATAATCGATTAACTCGCTCCCTTTAAAACTGCTGGTCTTGTGCTTACGTCAGAAATCATTATTTTAACTTGCTCACATTTAACCCAAGTTAAGTTTCCAGTATAAAATGAAGTACGAGTACATTTTCTTATATAAACACGAAAGCTGTACGTTGCCCTTCAGAAATAAAGTTGAACTCGTCAACTGTATGTTTGTGAAAAGCTTCTCTGAATCGGCTGTTTGACAATATATAGCACAACAAAACAGAGAAAAACTGCGTAGTTCTTTGCTAATTGTAGCCCCAAAATAAATAAGTTAATACAAATGAGTAAAATAATGAAATATAGTTAAACTCAAAACTAGGTCAGGTAACTTATGCTCAGTGTAAGAAGTGGTGTAGTATCTGTAAATCGGCTGGAGAAACAAGTTGAATTTTATTCTAAGAAATAAGTCTAAACTGTGTCTGTGTGACTGTAGGCTCCGCGTTTTCAAGGCTCGACGTAGCTTCAAATATCACGTAGTGTGTGACAAGAATCATTTGATTCGCAAGAAATCTGTTGCATGTCGTTGACTAATTGGACAACGTAGTTCTAAGTAGATCTACAATATTGATGAGATAGCTCTATATTGAAAATGTATTTCCTGAAGTACTTTGTCTCTGTCTGTCTGTGTGTCTGTACGTCTGTCTGTCTCTCTCTCTCACACACACGACTGAAAATGAAGTATAACAAATAAGTTATAGAGCATTGAAAGAACGTGTGACTGAGCTAGGCCGTTCTAATGTTGCGGGAACTAACAAGTGTAAGATGTTTACGTACTTAAACCCTTCACTCTCTATGACGCAAAAGCCGTCGACGACTTTTCTCAACTGCCCTACATTATGGTCTTTTCTGCTTATCTGCAATTCGATCTTTGCTTTCTCAGCCCTAATTTTGCTGCACTGCGTCAAATGTTTCTCTAGGACTGAACGTAAAACCACAAGGTTGTAAAGAACAATTCTTAATATTTTCAGTTGTGTGAAATTTATTTCTTTATAACTGAATAAGGTCCCTACTTTATCACCCAAGTTTTTGTAATTCCCCTTTTTTCTAGGTAGGGATGTTCCCACCCACGCCGATTGATTTTCACAGATTAAAATTAAATGTACATTGCAATGGTTTGAAAAAATATTTTACTCCCGAAGGAAGAGTCCATTGTGACTCTCTTTGGCGAGACCACAGCTTACATTTAGACAACTGGTCTTCAGGTAGGCAGATAATCATGATCTTGATGTCGAACACTCCATTGTGTGTAACTAATTCAAGCTCTGGACGACAAGGGAATGAGATGTTCTGGCGCCGCCTATCTGACGTCGCTGTTTCGACGCTCACTTATTTGACATTAAACATTCCAATATTTATCTCGTTCTCTCTCTCTCTCTACCTCTCCACTGTTTATGTGAGCGAGCACCTAAGTATATTTGCATATACGTGTAGTGTCTCTCTTTCCTTTCCTCGCTTACTTTCGCTATATATATGCTTCTACTTTTGCGGGTGCGGTGTATGTTTGTGTGTGTGTGTGTGTGTGTGTGTGTGTGTGTGTGTGTGTGTGTGTGTGTGTGTGTGTGTGTGTGTGTGTGTGTGTGTGTGTGTGTGTGTGTGTGTGTGTGTGAGTTTCCCTGAGTAAAATGTCGCCGAAACAAGTTGAATGAGGCCCAGTCAACCGTGCCAAAACATAACCGTCTAAAACGCTGCGACCAATTATCTTATTCCGTTGGACAAATCACATATTATATTCTCATATATCCAAGTAATTTCTCCTAGAATATCAGGCGACTTCTATGTGCCGTTAACTCTAGCAGACTAGCATTGGAATTTATTTAAAGAATTTAATATGCGAGATATAATGTTTTATTGCATTACAAATGGTTGGAAGCCTGTAGAGACATCCGAACTGAAAAGTGGATGGCGTATATTATACCCTGGTTTAACGTCTAAGACTGTACCCGGTGAAAGCACTTCAGCAGACTTTATAGAATTTAGGGTGTCAGAAGGAAAGCAGATTACACATGAATTGCTTTCTTACGTTCCAAATAATCCTTCTTCCATGGACCCGGCATTAAAAAAGGATCAACCCAATGGTATACACATATATACAAACTTATATACATACATACATACATACAAAGATACACACGCATACACGTATGCTCACATATAGATAAGTAGATGAATGCTTCCATACATACATATTTATATATATATAAATGCATACATACATACATACATACATACATGCATACATACATACACACACATACAGCCCCCCCCCCCATATATATATA
>NC_068995.1:11238595-11239547 GCF_001194135.2 Octopus bimaculoides
TATATATATATAGATAGATAGATATAGGCAGGAGTGGCTGTGTGGTAAGTAGCTTGCTTACGAAGCCTATGGTTCCGGGTTCAGTCCAACTGCGTGGCACCTTGGATTGTCTTCTACTATATATAGCCTCGAGCCGACCAAACCGACGGAATCTGAAAGATATATGTATATATATGTATGTATATTTGTGTGTCCGTATTTGTCCCCCACCACCATCGCTTGGCAACCGATGCCGGTGTGTTTACGTCCCCGTAACTTAGCGGTTCAGCAAAAAAGAGCCCGATAGAATGAATAATAGGCCTACAAAGAATAAGTACTAGTCCTGGTGTAGATTTGCTCGACTAAAGGTGGATCCCCAGCGTGGCCGCAGTCAAATGACTCAAATAAGTAAAAGAATAAAAGAATATATATATATACACACTTAGCTGAAATAGGGCCACTGAATGTCGGTCCTCAAGTTAAAATGAAAATGAAATAGTCATACCATGGAATATGAAAGGCATCAACCATTAGATATGCATCTCTGAGCGTGTAACCGCTACTCACCACACAGCCACGGCTGCATATACACATACGTTTCTATACATATACATACATGCATTACATATGAAAATACATGCATACATACCTACGTACATACATACATACATACATACATACATTTCTTTCCCCTTTTGTTATCTCCCCTTTTTCTTAGCTCTCCTGTGTGAAATTTCTGTCCGGCAGTCGCCATGATAGATCGCTGACCACGACATTCAAATTTTTTTTCTTGTTTTTCTCCTTGTTTTTCTCCTTATTTCTCTCTGTTAAAGAGCGTAGCTCGAAACGTTAAAGACTCTCTCTATTCCCGAGCGTTAAACTAATACATCCTTTTGTTGTTTACACCACCTGTCCTCGTCTGTTGTTGTTTTTTTCGTAAATTCTCCCATATATATATATATATATATATATA
>NC_068995.1:11240035-11242193 GCF_001194135.2 Octopus bimaculoides
CACACACACACACACACACACACACACACACACACACACACACACACACACACACACTTATAAATATACCACCACCACTCTACGAATAGCTTAATACCACACAATATTATTTAGCTGAAGATATAAAGATATCAGATTTCTAATTACATATGATAATTCTTTCCAAGGGCAAATCTTAGTCACATTTTTGATTATATGTTAAAACTGACATTTACCCACAATTCCTTGCCTTGCTTTCCCTTAGAATTTCCTAATGACTCTGTAATTAGTGGTTTGTTTTCTGTTTCCCAATATTTGTATTTATATATATGTTCATTCGTTCACTCGGTTCTGTTCTTTAGAATTTTGCCAATGTTTTCTGAAGATTTACCTATTCTTTGAGTCAAGGTCATTTTTTTTTGTTCAGGATTTTTGTATTATAAGGGCTTTCATACGTTGTTTATATATATGTTGATGAAGAGAGATCTTTTGAAACGTGTTTATGTGTATACATGTGTGTGTACACACATACGTATATACATACCTGCATATATACATATACATGTATACATGTATTCACACACGTGCATACTCACATATAAATGAGTAACGGTAGATCCACATATGCATGTACAAATGTGTGTGTGTCTATATATATATATATATACACACACACACACACACACACACACACACACACACACACACACACACACACACATATATATATATATATATATATATATATGCATATATATACACACACACATATGTATATATATATATGTATATGTCTTTATATGTATATATGCATATATGTACGTATATAGATATATAGATACATATGTATATTATATATGTTTGTATATATCATTATACACGCATATACACATATATAGTGTATGTACGCACACATGTACATATATGTGTATATGCATGTGTGTATCTTTCTCTTGTTTTACATGTTTGTATGTATGTATGCATGTATGTACGTATGTGTATATATACATATATATTTGTATGTGTATTTGTCTGCATATACTGATATATATATATGTATATATACATATATATATATATATATATATATATATATATATATATATATATATATATATATATATATATATATAACAACATCCATCATACACCAATACACCTAAGCATGGATGAATTGGCATTTTACCTCGTTACAGAAGGTTAAATTGCAATGTTTTACGATGTAAATTACCTGAATGTTCTGACAATAACACGATCAGTAAAATTCAACTGCACATGTAAATTGTATGATGGCCAAAAGCTAAATCTGAAAATAACAAAAATGAATAGAGGAGACAACACAAATTATAGCTTAAATAGCAATATTGAAAATAGTAATTTTTTTCATCATATTTTTGAATTAGATTTTTCAAATTGTCATTAATTTTCACGTTATTTTAAATAGAAAATAATCAGAATTCCTTACGAAGCGTTCAAATTCGTCTCATTATTGTTGTTATTACTTTCATTATTTTTATCATTATTTTTTTCATTGTTTTATTTTCGGTGAATTCTTTTTAATGTCTTATTCGAGTTTTTTTTCAATTTTTGTTTCTTTTCGCATAGTCTGTGTTTGAGCGCGTGTTTTTTAAATTGTCTTTTACATACACACACACACACATATATATATATATATATATGTGTGGTGGGGTGCATATGTATTTTTCTAAGAATATATATGTATATATATGTATTGTTTTTATTTAGTAATATATTTAACGTGTCTGAAGATCGAGACTAATTTACAATTTATTTTGTATTCTTCTGTTTTATTGTTCCACCAAAAATATTCCGACAAACCTGTTTTGCTACATACGAAATTCTTTACCGATTTCAAACTAAGAAAATGAAGTTAGTTCTGAGATTAAATGGAAAATAAATAAATAAATAAATATAGTAAATAAAGACAATACCAAAAAAAAGTTGTAAACAAAAGAAAAATAAATAACAATTATTTGTTTTTGGATTTTTATTTATTTATTATACTACTTTCGACATTGTATTCTGGAAATGCAACATACGAAAATTGCACACTCAGACACACACACACGAGCATACATACATACGCACATACACACACACGAGCATGCATGCATACTGACACACGCATATATATATATATATATATATATATATATAT
>NC_068995.1:11242896-11243654 GCF_001194135.2 Octopus bimaculoides
GATGATGATGTGTTTACGTCCCCGTAACTTAGCGGTTCGGCAAAAGACACCGATAGAAAAAGTATCACTACTTAAATTTAAAGAAGGTACTGGGGTTGATTCATTCGACTAAAATTTTTCAGGGCGGTGCTCCAGCATGGCTGCAGTCTAATGACTGAAACAAGTAAAAGATAAAAGCAATGTATATACACACAATTTCGTTGTCTCTCTGCCAAACAAATATACACGCATGCGTACACTCTCACACATTTTCATGGTTACATTTGCACCTTAACCTACACACGAATATGCACACGTACACGTACTTACTAAGACACACACTTACACACACACACACACACACACACACAAACACTCACGTACATAGATACAATCATTCATCCCTTTGTATCAACCAAATACACACACACATACACACAAACACAGGCACACACCCACACATACACACATCCAAACTCACACACAGACATACGTATGGACGTCAGTGCCCGCTCTTGTCAATCTACTTACAGATTTTTGCAAGCAACGGATCAAAACACACCCATGTCACGCTCACACAACCCGTTTCTGCCAAATAAACACACGGGTGCACACTCCTACAAAACACACACACACACACACACACATACATACTGACTTGTGTGTGCGTGTGCATATGTATGCGGTTGAAAGAAACAGCTAGCTAGACAGAAATATATATATATATATAAGAGAAAGAAAGAAAGAGAGAGAGAGAGAGAGAGAGAGAGAGAGAGAGA
>NC_068995.1:11244443-11246535 GCF_001194135.2 Octopus bimaculoides
GTGCGTGAAGTATATGTGTATGTTTGTGTGTATTTCGTGTATATTTTTTGGTATTTTTCTCATTTCAGCTCCACCCCGCAAAACCCTGCGACTTTTCACGTGCTAAGTGGAATATCTATATGTGCGCATGTGTTTATGTGTGTGCGCGCGCGTATGTGTGTGTGTGTGTGTGTGTGACAATATATTTATGTATATATATATATATATATATTGCAATATATTTATATATGTATGTGTATATATATGTTTGTATCCTTGTATGTATGTACATATGTATGTATGTATGTATGTATATTTGTATGTAGGTAGGTAGGTATATAGTTAAATAAAGAGATGAGCGATAAATGAAATTGTTTGCGCTCAAATTTAATGTAATAGAATGAGACGGTATGGAAAAGAAGACATGAAACTCTTGTCAGGTTTCAAGAATAAAATGAGGGTATTCCGAAGACTTAATCCTATGGTACTACTATTCTGGATGCACCTGTAATAGGAAGACCATCACTGAGGTAGTTGTCGTTATAGAGAATGAAAGAAGATGACTTAGAATATGGAAGACAGCAATATACAAATGAGAGAGAAAATTGGATCTTTTCCATTTCAAGCACAGATTTTTTAATTAATTTTTTAAAACTAAACACTTTGAAACTTCGGATACTGGTTGAATGTGTCACGTAGAACGGGGCTTACTGTTAAGGTTTTTGACAAAAGTTTGTATTTTAAAAGTTATTTCGTTTTAATTTTAACCAATCATTGGGTTGGCTTCATTGCATATATGTATGTTCTCCACTGGCGGTGACCCAGCATGGCCAGATCCTCAAGGCTGAAGCATAAAAGAGTAAATCTATCCGTCCCTCCGACCGTGCGTCTGTCGTCCATCCATCTACTGAAGCTGACACTTCATTTTCCGTATCTCAGTTTCACGCCACCAACTTTCAGGCGTAATGTGTTGTATCAGCTGAAGAAACTTATAATACTCTAACTTTAGTTTTGAGTTCTTTTTTCTTCTCGTTTACATTTACGAGTTATTAAACATACAAAAGCAGACGCGCACGCACGCCCACGCACGCGCACGCACGCCCACGCACGCCCACGCACGCCCACGCACACATTTTTAGTATATCTAAACGTGCGATTGGGGTATCGACAACCGAATAAAGGACTTTATTCTTTTGAAGTTTCATGTTTATTAAATTTATAAAGAACTCTATCTTACTTGCCGCAGACATGTTTTTGTTATTTTATAGCTCTTCAGAAATAAAGAAAAGAATTTCGTATCATGGTTTTTTTTATATCTAAAACAAAAAGATATCGTTAAAACAAATAGATGTTACAAAATGAAACAATTGTGCGCGGGAAGGAAAAAAATGAACTGTAGAAATTAAAGCTGAAGGAAAAAGAAAGAGCGAGAACAAGGGAGAGTACTAATGAATTTTAAAGGAAAAAAATGGAAGCTGAAGAAGATATAATGTTATGCTTAAGAATATATTTTGAAAGAATTGTTAAATTTGTTTATAAATTTAGCCGATCGACCAATGGAATTGTTACAACAAACAAAACGGTTTCGATCTCTGATTAGTCAAAACGTAGATGATGGTTCTTAATGAAAATTATTCTATGATAAAATTGTAAGGTTTCTCATAATCAATGATGATAACAATGATAATAATAATAATAATAATAATAATAATAATAATAATAATAATAATAATAATAATAATAATAATAACAATAATAATATACTACTACTATTATTATTATTATGAAAATTAATAGTCGTTGTTATTATCATTAATATTGTTGTTGTTATTATTATTATTATTATTATTATTATTAATAATAATAATAATAATAATAATAATAATAATAATAATAATAATAATAATAATAATAACAGCAACAACAATATTAATGATAATAACAACGACTATTAATTTTCATAATAATAATAAGAGTAGTAGTAGTAAATGATAATAATAATAATAATAATAATAATAATAATAATAATAATAATAATAATAATAATAATAATAATAATAATAACAACAACAACAGCAATAATATATATATATATATATATATATATATATAA
>NC_068995.1:11246545-11247214 GCF_001194135.2 Octopus bimaculoides
TAATAATAATAATAATAATAATAATAACAACAACAACAGCAATAATATATATATATATATATATATATATATATAACAATAATGATTTGTAACGAAAGCGGAATCATTGATGTATACAATACTTGCCGAGTTAAATACAAACTAAGTTTGCTAGCTTAGGAGTACGTTAAGTCAATTTAGATCCGAATTAAATTAATATTAAGTTAATTGAAATCTAGATTAAATTAATTCTAAAGGACGGTTGAAATTTGGGATAACTGTAGCTAAATCAGCGATTCTGATTATCCAATGAATAAGTTAGAAAAAGTGGAAATTATAGCCATTGTTGAGTGCCTTCATAAAGGAGGTTTGTATAATTAAAATAATCAAAAATATGTACGCCATGAAAGACAATTTTTAAATATATGCGGACGAAAAATGATTTTTACTTAAAAATATATATGATATAATATAGATCAATACAAAACAATTTAAGTTTGTGTAAATATAATTCCTATAAGCAAACAAATGGGTACAAGGTACACGGCAAAACAATATATAGATATACCCGTATACATATGTATATATATATATGTATGTATATATATATATGTGTGTGTGTGTATATATGTACATATGTATATGTGTATATATATGATTATATATATGTGTGTATATATATGCATATAT
>NC_068995.1:11249869-11250858 GCF_001194135.2 Octopus bimaculoides
ATATATATATATATATAGATAGATATATATAGATATACACACATATATACGTACACAAACACATTCACATACAGATACAGACACGCACGCGCACACACATATGTACTTATACGTAATCAGTTAAAGTATCGATTACATGCAATGAAAATTAAATAAACGATCTTAACAAAAGCAATTAATTTCACAAGACGGCAAAGAGTTGAAGAAAAGCCAAATATACAAATATGAGAGAATTACGTGTGACTTGCATCTAATGACTTCGTAGTGCTAGAGACGTGACATTAAATTGGCTGGTCGATTTAATATATGCACAAGAATCGATTACGTATTATGGCATGTGTATTATTGCAAGCACAGAAGTACGTACATGACGTGAGCTTAATTTTAGATTTTATATTGCATTTAAACCTACAGGCTGCATCAAATTTGAATGATTAACGCTATGTGTGAAGCTGTGAAATATCGAATGCTTGTGGCTCTGTATTTTCTCGGCTGAATGTCAATAATTTAGTATATACTGGTCTATTGAGTCTTAAATGACAGCGCTAATGTTTTATTTCATAATGCTTTTGATATCATTAAAGCCAAGCTGTGTTGGCAAAAACAATCGAGTAATTTTGAAATTTCATAATGTAGCTAGTTGATTTGTGCCTCTATGTTCTGAACGAAATGTTTATATCCGAGAGTGAATAAAAAAAATAATTCAAGTAAAAATTGCTTTACTCTCTGACTCACTCTCGTAATTTTCTGCGTTTTGTTCCTTGTTTATTTTGAGCTGTTTTTTTTTTAATATCACAGGGATCAATAATATTCTACTGGTAACATATCGAGGTCAATCCATTAGTAAACCATTTTTCATTGACCTGCTAGGAATGACAGCTAATTTTCGCTCTAATCACATCCGACTATTGTAAAAAAAAAAATGAGAAAAGCATGAGATAATGTAATTATACATACTCTCTCTCTCTCTCTCTCTCTCTCTCTCTCTC
>NC_068995.1:11251139-11253958 GCF_001194135.2 Octopus bimaculoides
ATATATATATATATATATATATATATATATATAAAGATGGCTTCCTCACAACTGCAAAGCTATAATATTATATGGACCTGCTTGACCAGTGCTGGTCTAGGTTTATGTTGTAATAATCATAATCGACTTCGAATCTGGACAAGTACTCGATGAAATAGAGTACCAGTGAAGTACTGGGACCTGTTCAATTGACTGTAACCTCCAAAAAATATTTCTGGGTTCTGCTAATATTGATTTCAAATTTTGACTCAAGGCCAGCAATTTTAGAGAAAGGGATAAGTTGCATACATCGACCCCAGTGCTCTGCTGCTACCCCGAAAGGATGAAAGGCAATGTCAGCAGAATTTGAACATAGACGGACGGACGAAATGCCGCTAAGCATTTTATCCGGCGTGCTAACGATTTTATGCCTGCTTATCGCCCGTTTAACTTCTGCTAATATTAAGAATCAATACTATTTCTGATGATAATTTTTTTTTTTTTTTTGGAAGACAGGTTTATGATGTTAGTTTTAGCGTTCAAGGGGTTGCCCCAGCATGGCTGTAGCCCAATGACTGAAACAGTCTAAAAGACGAAAGGTAAAATATTCCATATATCAGAACATTTGGATTAAGCGAATGTCTGTTAATCTTATCTTCCACATAACAGAACATTTGTGCGGACCCATGGCCTAGTAGTTTGAGTGTTGCCCTCACGATCGCAAGATTATGGTTTCAGTTTCTAGACCAAGCGGTGCGTTGTCTTCTTGAGCAAAACACTTGGTTTTACCTTCAAAATAACTGGACGTTTGATGGAAGTTATTTTCTGTTAGTCTTACCTTTTGTCTAACAACAGTACTTTTTGCTCCAGTTATTCGCTATCATCTTAGCTCCAACGAAGATAGTCATCTCGTTGTTCACGGGTTCATGTACTTGTCTTTTGATCACACAGGAAATCCCTTAGCTATTCCATTTTAAGTCGATCGATTTCAATTTATGTTAATTCATGCATATTTGGGTTAATCGATTCGAATTTAGAACCAACCATTTGAATTTGGGTCAGTTCATTTCAATGTGGGTCGATCCAATCGTTTTTGTGCCGACTCTTGTGAATATTAATCCTATCTATTTGAATAGATAACTAACCCTTTCTAAATTTTCGGTCTAATCATATGAATTCGTTTGGGTAAATCTTTTTCAATTGGGTCAGTCCATTTCAATTTGGGTTAATTCATTGTAATGTAGGTCGACCCAAATGAATTTGAATCTTACCAGCTTGAACTTGCATTCTCTTATAAGTTATCATTCATCAAGCACACACACACATTTATGCATTATGTAGTCAGAGGAAGCCGCTTAATATGATCATTTTATAACGGAGCCATTAGATAAAAATAATCGGCTGCTAACATAAAACAGTAAATATAATACTGCGATGAACATGTTTGGGATTCTCTGAATACGATAATGATGGCCGCCTGATAGCATTATCCGTGACTACAGTAAGCGGCTTTCATTCCATATACTACATTCGATATTATTATCATGCGTTATTGGAATTGAGCCAAAATCTCATTCCTCTATTACCAAAGGATGAATTTATGATTGGAACTGTGTCCTTTAGTCGGCAATGAAGCAACCTGTTTTTATCGATCCCTGAGGAATAAAAGACATATCGAGACCAGCGGGATTTGAACTACATAATGGCATTTTATATGATGCCTTATTGATTTTTACCAACTAGCTGTTCTTTGTTATTAAGAATAATAGCATAGACTACAGCATGGATTTTTTTTTTTCAATTTAATTATCCGACATTAAGTTTTTATGTTCGCATTTAGCAATTTATGTGGCGTACAAATTCACTATTTCATTTAGCACCGAGGTGGAAAGGCAATAGTTTATAATAGTGTTTTGTGAAGCCATATAGCAAATTTGATTACAGTTCCACGTTATCCTACATACGCTTATGACTCTGTGGACTGTTAACCCCATGTTTAGGTGTATAATCTACATTATGTGTTCATTATGCTTTGATTGTTTTATACATTAAGTGTCTGGTCCCTGGACATGTACATCAATTAGGTTCGAACGAGGAAATTTTATTTTGTAAGTTAAAACATTGTGCTTGTACATTAGGCTACTGTCGTACACCCCCGCACAACCACACACACATACATATGTGTGTATAAGAAGGGATGACCACTAAGCGGACATCCGATATGCTAGAAAGAGGTCATCAACGACCCAACCACAAAGAAAAATAATGTTGTCCAGAAAAAATTCAAGTAGGACACATTAATATAATTTTTCTTAAATATTTTAGCAGAGTAAGATGGAAGAAATTCGTGTTGTCGCTATTGTAGCAAAGTGGCTAAGAATTGACTACAGTTTCTTAGAATCACATGGAGCATTGTGGGATCATAGGGTTGTATGGGTTGTAAGGGCTGTAATTCATATCTAATTGATTTATCTCTTTACTATCCATTAATAGAAATTGTAATCGATTCTTAGCTACAATAGCGACATGAATATCTTCCATCTTACTCTGTTAAAATATTTAAGAAAAATTGTATTAATGTCTACTACTTATTAAAAAATTCTATATTTTGTACAGCTGAAGATAGGTTTGCATTCAAATTGATGTAATGATTGCATTGTTCAATTAGATGGAGCCGCTTGAAACGGTCGTACTGCATTAATACTTGATATCCTGTTACTTATTTTGATTTTATTCATCTAACTTCGAGCTGTGCAGATAATACGGGACTGACATGGTGCTTCAACTGAAGTATCTAATTCAACTGAATCTTAATTTTATATATATATATATATATATAT
>NC_068995.1:11254374-11257047 GCF_001194135.2 Octopus bimaculoides
ATATATATATATAGCATATATATATATAAAGCATCCGGTGATCATCCAGTTTAATGTACAAACTGTTTTCTCCTCATAAAGACACAAAAACAGACTATCTATCTATCTATCTATCTATCTATCTATCTATCTATCTATCTATCTGTCAGTCTATCTGTCTGTCTGTCTGTTTGTCTGTCTATCTGTCTCTGAGTAGCTGTGTATGTATGTACGCACACACACACACACACACACACACACACACATATATATATACACACGGAGAGAGAGGGAGAGAGACAAAGTGAGAGAATAAGAGAGAGAGAAAGTGATAGAGTGCATGAGAGAGGGAGATTACATGAAGGGATAATTTTATGCGTCGAATATATACATGGTTGGTTCTCGCATATGCATTATAGATAGTTGCAATTCTTTAATTAATTAATTGAGATTATCCATGCAATTAATGTGTGTATAAATCTCCCTCTATGATAGACTTTTTCCACTAATGTAAAAGCATCTAATTCTAGTAGGATCAGCTAATCGAAGTTTTTAGAAAAAACAAAAAACAAAAAGATAATGTAAAGCGACGAAGCCAAAAGTTAGCAGTTTTCTTAGAATGTGAGTACAGTGCGTCATGGTACACGTTACGGTTCTCTGCATTCTGGTTTCAAATCTGGCCAAGGCCATCTTTGCATTTTATAATTTCTGGGTCGATATAAAATTCCAAATAAAGTCAATGGATTAGTGGAGCTGTAAGAGGTTCGAGCGGGATGTTTTGCGCAATCTGTTTCAGTAAATTGAATTCTGATAACCACGCCTGCAACAAATCGGTGCCAGGTTGTAATGGCACAGAGTTTCCTTTTTCTTGTCTCGTATAGCCATCGGTCACATATAGTGTGGTGGTTTGCATGCGTGAGCAACTGACTGACATTTCGTTTGAAAAGTGATGCCCTGGATTGCGTATAGGTGCAAATTGTTGTTGGCACTCCGTCGCTTACGACGTCGAAGGTCCCATCTGAGCCGATCAACGGAACAGTCTGCTCGTGAAATTAAAGTGCAAGTGGCTGAGCACTCCACAGACACGTGTACCCTTAACGTAGTTCTCGGGAATATTCAGCGTGACACAGAGTAACAAGGCTGACCCTTTGAATTACAGGCTCAACAGAAACAGGAAGTAAGAGGGAGAGAAAGTTGTGGTGGAAGAGTACAGCAGGGTTCGCCACCATCCCCTGCCGGAGCCTCGTGGAGCTTTTAGGTGTTTTTGCTCAATAAACACTCACAACGCCCGGTCTGGGAATCGAAACCGCGATCCTATGACCGCGAGTCCGCTGCCATAACCACTGGGCCATTGTGATAGGTGCAAATATACGGGCAACATTGATCGACTGAGACCTTACAAAGATGATGCATATAAAAGTAGATTGTGTTTTTAAAGCCAACTGTCAGAAGTGACGGACATGTTTCAGATTTCATAAATACCTTCGGCGATCCATGTACAGCTCATTCAATGTATATGTAGAAATGAAAGGAGTGACGTTGATTATAAACGTTTAAAATGGCTGAAAGGAATTATCTTAGGGTGTCTTCTTTATACTAAATACATATTCTTATTTTATCGAAATTCTGAAATGTAGAGGAAATGCAATATCATTTCCAACGCAATGTGAAGTCAACAGTTGAAGAAACATGTGTAAATGTAGAAGTTTGCTTCCCAACGATATAGTTGTGGGTTCAGTTCCACAAGTGTTTCCTTAGGAACGTGTCTTCTGTTAAAGCCTCAGGCTGATTAAAAACTTTTCAGTGGATTTGGTAAACAGAAACTGAAAGTAGCGCATCCTACGTCGTATATAGATGTGTGTGTGTGTGTGTTACTTTCTGTCTGTTTGTACCCTACCACAACTTGAAAACTAGTGTTGGTTTGGTTACGTTCGGTAAAAGATACTGCTATAATAAGTACCAGGCTTTAAAAAAACGTACTGGTGTCGATTCTTTCGACTAAAACGAAAAACAAAAACTCCAAGTCAGTGCCCCAGAATGGCCGTAGTGTAATGATTGAAACAAGTAAAAGATAATATGTTATTATCGACGTTTTACCGATTCAGCCAATCGCTGAGCAAAAATATTGCATAGGTAATGTTCACGTCATCATCAGATAATTCTCTTATACTGTTACCAATGTTGGAATGGAAACATTTAACGAGTGAGAACTGTCTGAGGTATTGTTTAAGTTTTCTCTTTCTACGTGTATATATATATATATTTTTTTACTTCAGGAAAGTAAAACCGTTTGTTACAGTTTAATAGTTATAATAATAATAATAATGATAATAATAATAATAATAATAATGATAATAATAATAATAATAATAATGATATGATCTCCGAGTGAAACAATCAAACGGGTTAACAAAGCATGAGTAATGTTATTTACTAAAGACAATTCTAAAGCAATTTGATATTCTATATTAACCGTCTGAACAATTACGCTCGTTGGAAAGTGTTTCATATTTGTAATACTAGCAAATCTCCGATAACAGACAGAGTATTAAGTATTCAATATGGATTTAATAAACTACTACTACTACTATTACTACTACTGCTGCTACTGCTGCTACTGCTGCTGCTGATAGGAGTAAAATGTTTTTTTTTTGTTATTGCTCATCGCAAATGTTGGAGGAAAAAAATAAGATT
>NC_068995.1:11260781-11263229 GCF_001194135.2 Octopus bimaculoides
TATATATATATATATATATATATATATATATATATATATATCTTGTAACATAACGATTTGGCGGATAAAAACAATAACGGCCAGGCTTCAGAATATATTATTGCGTTAATTTGTTCGACAAAACCCCTCTAAAGTGGTGCTCTTGTTCTTCGCATTCCAATGCCTGAATAAATAATAATATAAAAGAACAAAATTATTTCTTATTATAGTTTCAGTTTGCCCAGAAGTTTTCCGAGTGAACTTTGTATGGAAGCCCGCCAGAATACAAATATATATGGAATAGCCAGCCACATAAAATTACGTAGTTCAGTTGAACGATCCCCCTGCAACAAGCATGTTTCAACATCTCCGAGAGACCTGTCGATCTTTATATATATAAACCAATGTATTATTTATACACTATCCATATGCATCTCAGATTTCCTAATGTGATCTCGTTACGGAAATGACAAGAATACGTGACGCTGATAAGTCACTGATTTGTCAGCTTCACGTATGTCGCGAAATGCATGTCTATCGCTCTCTCATTCGCTTCCTAACGATTTCGTTTCGCCAAGTTCTGAAGTATATTCTGTTTTCTTGACACAATACGTCTATAAAAGGATTTTCTCGGACGTAAAAACTGCAGCTTCTGGTTTTACGACAAATATATGTTATGTTATATACTCTTTTACTCTTATAATCTTTTGCTTGTTCCAGTCATTTGACTGCGGCCAAGCTGGAGTATCACTTTTAGTCGAACAAATCGATTCCAGGACATATTCTTTCTATGCCTCGTACTTATTCTATCGGTTTCTTTTTGCAGAACCGCTCAGTGACGGGGACATAAACGCACCAACATTGGTTATCAAGCGATGGTGGGAGGACATACACAGACACAGACAACAAACACACACACACACACACACACACACACACACACACACACACACACACACACACACACACACATATATACGTCGGGCTTCTTTCAGTTCCCTCTACCAAATCCACTCACAAGGCTTTGGTCGGCCTGAGGCTATAGTAGAAGACACTTGCCCAAGGTGCCACGCGGTGCTACTGAACCCGGAACCATATGGTTGGGACGCAACTTGAGCTATTTCTGTTGTGCAGTTCGGTCATTGTTCCTCAATAGCAAGCCAGTGTATAGATTATACACTATTTCTAATCATTTCAGTCTCGCTGATTCGATCTCTTGTCAGAAGTGGTAAGAGCACGTGACACTGACTGGCTGTACCACAGCGAAATACGTATCTGCTGCTCTTACGGTCGAGTACGGAATAACTTCGTTTCTACCAGGTTTGAAGTATACAGTTTCTTATTGTATAGGCGGCGAACTGGCAGAAACGTTAGCACGCCGGGCGAAATGCTTAGCGGTATTTCGTCTGCTGCTACGTTCTGAGTTCAAATTCTGCCGAGGTCGACTTTGCCTTTCATCCTTTCGGGATCGATTAAATAAGTATCAGTTACGCACTGGGGTCGATATAATCGACTTAATCCTTTTGTCTGTCCTTGTTAGTCCCCTCTGTGTGTAGCCCCTTGTGGGCAGTAAAGAAATAAGAAACGTTAGCACGCCAGGCGAAATACTTAGCGGTATTTCGTCTGTGTTTATGTTCTGATTTCAAATTCCGCCGAGGTCGACTTTTTACCTTTCATCTTTTCGAGGTTGATAAATGAAGTAGCAGTTGCGTACTGGGGTCGATGTAATCGACTGGCCTCCTCCCCCAAAATTTCGGGCCTTGTGCCTAGAGTAGAAAAGAATATACTACGTGTATAAGAGGATCTTTCCCGGATGGAAAACTAACTGCTTCTTCCCGCTTTTCAAAGACACACATACTTTAAATACGTTTCACACACATACGTTCAGACACACACACAAACACACACAGACATGCAGGCGCGCACACACACATTCAGCCAATAGACTTAGTCACCTGTTATTGATTAATACTTTTAGTTATACATTTGAAAGCCACAACCATACCTGATATAAATGGTTCCTGTAAGAATGAATATGTAACAATGCATACAAGTATATACCAGGTATTTTCATTTTAAAGAAAATGTATCTGTTTAGATGTTGTTTTCGTAAAGAAAAGCAACGGAAAAAACAAATATTTGAGATTATCACTACTTAAATTGTTGTTTTCTCATTAACAAACATTTACAACATCCAGAATAATTCGTAGTTGAATTCATAGATTTTATAGCATCAAAAGGAATTTCAAATAACGTAAAAATATCTTAATTGCCAGTAACAACTACTAAATAGACACGTAAACAATAACTGCTAATCAAAATTGCAGAATATGAACACTAACTGAAAATGAAGAATAGAATAAATAAATTAATAAATAAAATTAATATTCTTCAGGTTCGGATTCTCTGTCATTGAAACAAACCTAAAAATTCCATATTAATTTACACAGTTATTTGTTCGTTATTAAG
>NC_068995.1:11264621-11272620 GCF_001194135.2 Octopus bimaculoides
GTAAGTCTAGTAGTTATTCTATCGGGTTCTTTTGCCGAACCGCTAAGTTACGGGGACGTAAACACACCAGCATCGGTTGTCAAGCGATGTTGGGGGGGGGGACAAACACAGACACACAAACACACACATGCACATACATATACATATATACGACGGGCTTCTTTCAGTTTCCGTCTACCAAATCCACTCACAAGGCCGACCAAAGCCATGTGGAGGCTCGTGGCTTAGTGGTTAGGGTGTTGGACTCATGGTCGTAAGATTGTGGTTTCGATTCCTGGACCGGGCGATGCGTTGTGTTCTTCAGCAAAACACTTCATTTCACATTGCTTCAGTCTACTCAGCTGGCAAAATGAGTAATCCTGTGAAGGACCGGAGTCCCATCCAGGTTGCGAATATACACGCCATGGAAACCGGGAAACCAGCCCTTATTTGTGGGCATGACTCAAGGAGGTAACTTTCATTTTTTTCTTCCTCCTAGCTATAAAACCAAATGTTTTCACGCTTTCACGCCTTCACACGAATAACAAATAGCAAACCCGATTTGAATATGTATTTTTCACTTTTGTATGTTGCTGTTAAAAATATGATACACCTACCCTCGTTTATCACGGAATGTTTGGCCAAAAACATTCTCCATCGTTTTAAACGAATCAGTAATAAGCACACTATAAAGCGGGTTTCATTCCGAGATCTGAAGTTGTCCTGAACATTGGCGATCAGAGGTTCTCAAACATTTTGTTTTAGTTATGGACCCCTCTGCTTACTATTTTATTCGTGAAGACTCTCACAGCCATTCTTCTTGCAATAAATACATTCAAATAAAAACTTTTCAGGGGCCCTTAAAAGACTACTGTGGATCCCCAATTTACTTAAAAACCATCTATGGATTCCCAAGGGTCATATAGACTCCGGTCGAGAACCACTGTTGTTGGGGGATCGCTAGAGTGCGCTTTTGCGCTCCAAGCAGAATCGTTGATCACCGACCCGTGATATCACAGATCAATTCGTAATAAGCGTAACGTGGTTCACTATCAGCGTACAATATTATCACGGATTAGTGATAAATGCATCCTTGATAAAGGAGGATAGTGGTACATATATATGATATTTATCGTAGTTCAATAATATCACCTTGATTTTAAACATTACATCGGGAATCGTTTGTCGTGTTAATAGATTTTGGTCAATAGAATATATTCGCCGTAATGAGGAGTCCGTTAAATTTATCCTATTTTATCGTATTTTATGCTATTTTATCTTCTCTTATTTAATCTTTAATAGGAGATCGATAATACAGCTGAGACGCTGCCAATTTCTCAACTACGTTTGGATAAACGCCAGCTTTTAGGATCTACACCCACTTCACAAGGTATCCTGAGGGCATATGTACTTCAGTAAGCACACAAAGCTTGAGAGAGAGAGAGAGAGAGGGGGGGGATGCATTTCTGGATATTAACTTGAATATCAACAGATGGAAAATGCAACGTGAACGCATGGCATATCTGTTGTGGCAAATTCAAATGGATACATTCTGAGTGACTTTCGTTAAAATCAAATACTTGGCTTTCATTACTCATTGCCTTTGCTTCGAAATGGTCAAGATGTCCGCACTCTTAAATAAAGGTCGGTCGATCTCACGCCATCTTAAAATTCTATCAAAACGCGAAAAATTGAAACACAAGACAAAGTGCATCGGTAGGACTTCCTACGAAGGAACTTCCATGTGGTCACTTGACATGCTAGAAACAGCAGCGAGATTTCTCTGGCGTGGAACACATGCTTTATAAAAAAAAATCTTTTATCATTTATCTTTTGTGTTTTACTTGTTTGAGTCCTTGCGATGCGGCCATGCTGGAGCCGCACCTTGAAGGGTTTCAGCGAATTGACCCCAGTACTTATTTGCAAAATCCCGATCCTCTCCCGCATGAGGGTGGTTAGATTCTTATCTATGTGTATCCATATATACTTGTGGATATGTATATATGAGTGCACACACACACACAAGCATACAAGACACACACACATGTATGTGTATATATATATATATATATATATATATATATATATATATATTGGTGTAAGGGGTATGTAAATGAAGAAATATATGGAGCAGGGCGGTGAGCGGGTTAAGAATCAGTATGTTAAATAGAGACCGCTTTGAGATTTACTACGTTTAGAACATTCAGCATGGAGATCTATCGAAAATGTTGTTTACATAATTTTCTAAATAATACACATCACAACCTATGTATGTATAGTATTAAAAGAAGCATTGTATGAGCGATTATATATGATAAATGCAGTAATATTTAGATCTTTCAGGAAGAAGTGTAACCACCATCTCCGTCACTATGCGGTGTATGTTTATCTCAATAGATTTTGTAAAAAAGATAAAAGAAATAATTTATTTCTTCAATCATGTTTATTCTTTTTCAATCTTCTGTTGCAATGGAAAAAAAATCCCAACAAAATAATAGGAAACAAATATAAAGCGAACAAAAAATAAACGTTTCTGAGATCCTAAAATCGTTCTATGTGAAAGGTAAAAAAGAAAAATAATGAATAAAATGGAAAGAAAATGAAATGCAATGATGGCGTCACGTTTTAATCGAATCATTGAATGAAAGTATGATTGAATGAAGGAATGAATGAATGAAAGAATAGCTGAATGAATGAATGCATGATTGATAATAGCTGATGCTGGTCTTTCAATGTTTGTTTGCTGTTTCGAATTAAACCGAAACCAGAGTTTATTTATTGATTAATTTCCTCACCTCCCCTTATAAGAATGACGGAAAGGAAACCGCTATAAAAGTGATTTCTAACATTGCTACAAGAGCAACTTTATTTTCCCAGAGCGTGCAATCCTTTGATTCAACCTCCGTGTATTACTGATATTTATATTTTCTTTCTTGTTTACATCTGGGGAAAAAAAAACAAAAAACAACAAAACAAAGACGAAATAATTATTGGCAGGATTTCATCTCATAGACTTAATTGACGTATTTCAATATTGTAGAGAAAGATTGCGAGGTGGGGAGTTGGCTGATTCATTGCCGCATCGAGCAAAATGCTTTGCGGCATTTCACTCGCCTGCGTTCTGAGTTCAAATTCCGCTGAAGTCAACTTTACTTTTTATCATTTTGGGGCCGATAAAATAAGTACCTGTTGGGTATTGGAGCTGATGTAATCGACTTACCCCGCTCTTCCAAATTTGTTGACCCAGTGTCAAATTTTGAAGCCAATATTGTAGAGAGTGCTTTGAGGCGGCGAAGTTGCTGAATCGTTGCCGCATCGAGCAAAATGCTGAGCAGTATTTCGTCCGATTTTACGTTCTAAGTTCAAATTCTGCCGAGGTCGCCTTAGACTTTCATGATTTCGGGGTCGAATACTAGGGTGATGTACAGTTCTGTATTTAAGAGATGAGAAATTATTTACATTATTTACATTTGACGGATATTTGTCGTTATCTTGTTTGTTGTTAACCCAACGTTTCGGCTGATATACTCTCTAACCTTCATCAGGTGTCTTGGGAAAATTTTGATCTTGGGTTCTCATTCCCAAGGTATTTTTCGATGTTATTATTATTATTATTATTATTATTATTATTATTATTATTATTATTATTATAATTATTATTATTATTATTATTATTATTATTATTATTATTATTATTATGATAATAATAATAATTATTATTATTATTATTATTATTATTATTATTATTATTATTATTGTTCCGGTCACTGCTTGGAATCGAATCGGAAAGCAAGTTTCCGAGTTCGATTCCAAGCAGAGATCTAGTCTGAATGTTTGAACTAGAACGAATTTCATTGCAGGCACCCAAAGACCAGGGCTGGAGTGTTAAAGTAAATTAGCCCATGAAGACGGCTGTACGTGGTCACTAAGTTTGCTAGAAATATCAAGTACATCATTGTCTTGAAAAAGGAGATGCGTGAAATAACGGCAGGTTAATCTACAATACTTCGTGAGGAGCATAGCTCCAGTTTCCGGTTTCTATGTTATAGCCCTCCTCGGACAGAATGCAGGTCCGTCACCGGATTACTCGGATTACTACGTGGACTGGAGTCACTTTAAATGAAGTGTTTTGCTCAAGAATACAACGCATCACCTGGTCCAGGAACCGAAACCACAATCTTACTCTAAGCACTAAGCCATGCACCTCCACTTATGAGATAATCTAATATTGAATATCCACAACCAAAATACAGTTGGTATGACCATATATGGAAAGTTTTTGAATGTACTCGACCATGGGTTTGCTCTGTCAGGAATGACCTGAGAATAGATAAGAGCAACAAAATAACAACAATAAAAAGCTGGATGTAATTAAATAAGAAACCATAATTAGTAGCGTGGTGGAAGGCGTCTTACTTCCGTGGAATCGTTCATCTGGTAGTTAAATACTTATTCAATCTGGATTATCAATTTTAAGTTTCATAAAATTGTTGCTAAAAAAAGGCCAACGCAGATTGAAATATAATTTAATTTTTATTATATAATCTGTAAGCAAAATACATATTCAACAAAGATTATCTATTTTAGGTTTGATATCTTAAGGAAAAACATAGCTACCCCCCAAAAAAAAGCAAAAAAAAAAAAAACAAGGCTAACGTAATCTAAAATATAATTAATTTTTATTAAATCATGTTTAACAGAGCAATGATTGTGAAATACATTTCTGCTTACGAGACGTGTTTGAGCAACAGAAGAAGATTCGTAAATATGATTACATGAAGGATTTTTATATGAACATGATCTTTCTTGTTCAATAAGCACATGGAACAGAGATCTATCATGTGAAAAGCAAGATGACAGATGTAAAGAGATTGAAACAAAGTTGTTCTACATTTTGTATAGGAAACGTCTAGAGAAAATGTTCAGATATTTATTATAAAAGTATAAATAAATGGGGTTATGTAGCCAGAGAAAAACAAACAAAAAGAACTAAGAAAATTTCGTTATAGAATATTCATAGTTTTAACAAGAAACACACAAAAAGGAAAAGCAAAGAAAGTGTTTAGAAAATAAGAGTTTTCAGTTTTTCTGCTGAAATAGAAGTAATCTATATCTAATCTATATATCGTTGCTAACATCGACCACGGAAAAATACATCATAATGGTTGGAAGACGTTGATGATAAAGTAGAATATAGAATTAGAAGTAGAAGGAAGGGAGAGAAGGAGGAAGAGGAGGAAAAGGGGAAGATGAAGGAGGAGGAGAAAGAGGAGGAGAAGAAGAAAAGGAAAAAGGTGAAGAAGAAGGAGAAGGAAATGAAGAAGAAGGAGAAGGAGGAGGAGATGAAGAAGAAAAGGAAGAAGAAGAAGGAGAAGAAGAAGAATAGGAAGAAGGAGAAGAAAATGGAGAAGACGAAGAAGAAGAAGAAAGCGTAGGATATGATGATGATGATGATGATGATGATGATGAAGGAGGAGAAAGATGAGAAAGCGTAGGAGAGGAAGGAACAAAAATACTTGGAAGAAAATTTTAAAAAAAATGAAGGAGGAGATGAGAAAAAGACGAAGATGATGAAGAAGAAAAAGAAACAGCAGAAAACGAAAAAGAAGACGAAGAGGAAGAAAACGATGCAGAAGAAGGGGAAGATGAAAACTAAGAAGAAGAATGATAAAACGGAATCAATTCATGTCAAAATGGTTCTCTTATTGATATTCTATGACAATCCAGAGAGAAATTTAATTTACATGAATTCAGAAAAAATAAGCTTACGAGGTTATTATTATTATTATTATTATTATTATTATTATCATCATCATCATCATCATCATCATCATCATCATCATCATCATCATCATCATCATCATCATCATCATCATTATTATTATTATTATTATTATTATTATTATTATTATTATTATTATTATTATTATTATTATTATTATTATTATTATTATTATTATTATTATTATTATTATTAAAGCGGCGAGCTGGTAGAATCGTTACCGCTCTGGGCAAAATGCTTAGCCATATTTCGTCGATCTTTACGTTCTGAGTTCAAATTCCGCCGAGGTCGACTTTACCTTTCATCTTTTCAGGGTCGATAAAATAAGTACCAGTTGAGTACTGGGGTCGGTGTAACCGACTATCCCCCTCCCCCAAATTTCAGGCCTTGTGCCTAGAATAGAAAGGATTACTATAATTATTATTTTGGTTTTGCTCTGGTTTGGTCTTATTCTTTGCAGGAATTATGCGGATAGCCGGTTACACCCTGTAACCCTAGGTATCCACAAGTTTTCACCAGTCTTTCAAGTACTTACAAACCTCTTGATATTATTATTATTATTATTATTATTATTATTATTATTATTATTATTATTATTATTATTATTATTTTCATATATACTCAGCAGATTAGACTGTTGGCAAAGAAAAGAATCCTAACATCGTGCTACAACAAGTAACCTTAGATGCCAAGAACCCTCCGAAGTATCCTAGCTGTCACTGATAACACTGTTTTCTGGGGCTGTACTAAACTGGATTTTATGCCTATTTCCTCTATCCAGCTATTCAGATCTTTAGGGATAGTTCCCAATGCACCTATAACTACTGGGATACATTTTACTTGCATTTTCTATAGTCTCTGTGATTCAATAGCTACCTCCTGCAGTATATCGCCAGTGTTTACGTTCTGAGTTCAAATCCCGATGAAGTCGACTTTGCCTTTCAGCCTTTCGGTGTCAATGAGATAAGTACCAGCTGAGCATTTAGGTCGATGTAACCGACTAGCTCGCTCCCCCAAAATTTCGAGGCTTCTATCTACAATAGAAAGGATATTTAGACCCCCACGTACAGACGACGTCAATGAAATCCGAATCCAGTGCTGGATTAATGATTAGGCAAAATAAAAAAGTGCTCAGGGCATCAAGTGAAGGCGAGGTGGGGGGTTGGGGGCATCACAGAAATGGTAAATGGTTTACAGTTCAAAAGAAATCACTTTAAACTTACTAAAATAATATGTGAAGTGGTTTATATGATCGTAGATATAATTTCGAAGTGGCCATGGTGCCAAAGAGGGAAACTCATCAAAGACTTCTTTGCAATTAGAAAAAGTAGGAGAAAACTTTTCAAATATAACTAAATTGGAAGTATACAAAAACAAACATTATTTTCCATTTTACTGTTAGTTTCGTTTCATTTTGAAAAATAGAAATTATTTTATGGTTTATTATTTTTTAAATTTGAATTACATATATATATGGGGTTTCAAAATCTTTTAAGTAGTTAGGTTTTTATCGCCCTGTTCGCTTGCTATTCAATTTTTCCTAGACGATTCTGGCACCTATTTCAGACACAGAATGCACCAAGGCGTCGTTAATGACAAGCACGTTACGAAATGTCTGCATTAGAAACGTATATGTATGAAAATAATTCCAATGTCCCCCATCTCTGTTCGGCAAATATTCCATTTAATGCTTCTGCAGTTCCATTAATTCATAAGGAAGACTGATTCCACGGTCTAACACGAGGTAATGGGTTGAGGGTGAGCGAGAAACAGGAAATCATCGAGTAACCGTCACCGTTATATTACTAGGCTAACACTATTCATCCTATCGACACCCGACATTTTACGAGGGGAAAAAAAATCAATCACGGTCTTGATATCAGTTTCGAGACGAAAAGAACGCCATTAAAAAATATGAAAGCTTTTTAGCTTTTTAGTTCATATCTCTACGATCTCGGGCATTTTTGTAATCTATAGAGAATAATTACTGAATTTTCCCTATTTTTTTTTCTGACGCAAGGGGCCAAAGTTTGGTAGGGATGAGATGTATTAGTCAATTGAACAGACATATTGTATAAAACTCTCCGGGGAACGGAAAAAATTTAAAAAGCAAAAGTGAAGCCTCGTTCTGAATGCAGCCGCGATAATAGATATGGGAACACCATTTAGTTCCGCTGATTTAGTCATCGCTGCTATAACTGCATAATGCGTGTGTGTGAGTGTATATATATATATATA
>NC_068995.1:11272630-11273535 GCF_001194135.2 Octopus bimaculoides
TAGATGAGCCAAAATTAAACCGTTAGATGGTCCTTTGATAGGCGAGAAATAGCAACCGAATCTCCCTCAGATCGCAGTCTACCGTCTAAGCTGTGAGAGATTTTGGATAATGTAGTTTGGACAAAATTTTAATTTAATTGTAAGGTCACGGTCGGAAATACATTGATCAGTATTGATCCGGAGCAGCAGCAGTAACAGCAACAACAACAACAACAGAACAAATATGAATAACCTACACTGTTGGGTCATTGAGAGCATCTATGTGGTTAGTTAACTTAGTAGTAAAGTTGCCTCAAATCTCACCCTATCGTCTTAAAAAGGGTGATATTGGATAATGTTGGATGAATAAAAATGAGAATGGTTTCCACTATATGTGTATTGGTCATGACTGGCCTGCGGGCGATAATAAAACAAAAACAATAACAAAAATGACCCCATATATATCAGGATGAAAGGTAAAGTCGATCTCGGCGTAATTTGAACTCAGAACATAAAGATAGACGAAATATCGCTAAGCATTTCGCCCAGCGTGCTAACGACGCTGCCAGCTCGCCGCCTTAGAACAAGTGACAATTCCAGGAAATGGAGAGATGAAGGTAAAATTTCTTGAGAAATATTTCGATCTCATGACTTTGATATACTAAAAATATGCAAAACAAATATTAAATTTGTTTCCAAAGAAAAAAAAAAGATAGATGTCAGATTAAAAACAATTACCGTTTAATCTACCTGATGTATATATATATATTTATGTTTGTATGTGTGTGTCTGTCTTGGAGTTTGTACACGTACTTATTAATTGTTTGAAATAATAGGCCGTTTCACCATTGCTGATATCTAATTAACACTTGCTGTATTATCTAAATCCGTATTATTTCATGCAAATATTTTATGTCTTTACATAG
>NC_068995.1:11276394-11278888 GCF_001194135.2 Octopus bimaculoides
CATCTAGACTTTCGCTACTTCCTGCAGAATATTTGCACGCGGCTGAGCAATCTACAGACAAGCGTACCCTTAATGTAATTCTCAGGGAGATTCAACCTGACGCAGAATGTGACAAAGAAGGACTTTTGAAATGCTGGTACTGCCCATTTTTGCCAGCTGAGTCAACTGGAAAGATGTGAAAGACACAACGCATCCTCGAGAATCGAATTCATAACCATATGAAACCGTGACTGAATACCCTAACTAAAATACCGCTTCTAAAATACAAAATGTTGTCAAAACCGTTAAGAATAAACCCTGTTCTATGTGACATATTCTACCAGTATCGGAAGTTTGAAAGTGTTTAGTTAAAAAAAGAAAAAAATAGATAATCTGTACGTTAAAGTCGACCTCAACGAAATTTGAACTCAAATATATAAATACATACATACATCCATACATAATATACATATATATGTATATATACACACATATATATATTTACATAGTTACATCCAGACATACATACACACATAGACACACACATATATATATGCACGAATATATATATTCATGCATCCATAGATGCATAAAAGTATGTGCGTGGTTACGTTTCCACTTGTCTAAATATACCTCTCCGCTCGACAAATAACGTTGAATAACATAAGTAGCAAACTTATATATGTACTACGACTGATATTAATGACTAAATGAACCTTCAAGGAGGTTTTTAAGTATGGCTACAGAAACCAGAAAAATATAAATAACAAAAGAAGCAGACGGAAGAAACACAGAATAATTATTCATACGGAAACAAAACGTAAAGCACTCAAAATCATTCTAGTATGTCGAAGAAATTATGTACAAAGCAAATGACACTTTCTAAACGTATATTGCGAGCCCAAACATTATCTCTTTGTTGTGTAGGGGAAATTTAAGCACAATTATTTTAATTATATTTCTTCCAGGAGAAACAGAAAATTATCCGAAAATGTATGGGTATTGAGAGAACGCAGTAATGCATCCGATATCCAATGTAAAATTCTTGAAAGATACAAGTCATATATAAATGGAAATAAAACCTGCGAGCTACGTAATTCTGGAAAAAAATCTGTATATTTATGAAGCTTGAGAAATGTGTTGTCTATTTAAATGTCAGATCAGAGATGTTTAACAAAGGCTGACATTTCGGTAAGTTTCTTTTGGCTAATTAGAAATATACAAGAGAACTTGACTGAATAGATCTATCACACAAGGACATAATATGAAAACATACACATATATACACAGCATATGCATTATTTATTATTTATTTTTTTATTTTAACCTTTTTCAGGATTAACAAATTAGCAATATTCTATAACCAGTCCAAAGAAGGTAACTAACTCGAAAATTGTAACTGTGCCAATTTAACTAGATTGAAAATTGTAACTTACCTTTACTATGACTAATCGTGAAATGAAAGAGATAAATACATTTATTTCTATTAAGTTTTTTCATTATTTCAGATATTTATCATTTATCGTAGACTTTCTTATCATTTATCGTAGACTGGCATTAAAATAATAAAGGTAATGTTACGACTCCTTTGTAACCTTTACTTGAAGTCGACGGACGTTGGTGTCTGTATCTCACCTTGTAGCTAGCGCAAACAATCATCTTAGTAGTCATTTGATGGTTGTCGCAACACAATATCTCTTCTACAGTATGCAATTTGAAGACAGCTAAGAAGTGGTTGATCAATGTTATCATAGCCGTGCGCGTGTGTGGTAGTATCGAATTTCCTGAAAAAAACCCCCAAAAAACACAAATACGTTTAGATTCACCGTGTCTCAATTTCTAAACCCACTGGTGTGTAGAGACGTTCGTGAGCTTAAATATAATAATAATGGCTCCCTGTTCTTTGTTCTTAACTGATTGCAATTGTTATTATGTACATTGTTGTCTCTTGGTGGAAAAGATGGGCTACAGAATATATTCTGCTTAATACAATAGATTTGCTTCATTATTTACATTATTTACATTTGACGGATATTTCTCCTCATCTTGTTTGTTGTTAACACAACGTTTCGGCTGATATACCCTCCAGCCTTCATCAGGTGTCTTGGGGAAAATTTCGAACCTGGGTTTTCATTCCTAAGGTATGTTTCGATGTTATTATTATTATTATTATCATTATTCAGGTCACTGCCTGGAATCGACTCGGAATCTTGGGGTTAGTAGCCCACGATCTTAACGACTACGCCATATGCCCACGGGCATATGGCGTAGAATATATGGCGAATATATTCTTAAGTTCACCATTTGAAAGCAAGTTTTACATGTATACGTTAGGCGTAGGAGTGGCTGTGTGGTAAGTAGCTTGCTTGCTTGAGAACCACATGGTTCTGGGTTCAGTCCCACTGCGTGGCACCTTGGGCAAGTATCTTCTACTATAGCCGCGGGCCGACCAAAGCCTAGTGAGTGGATTTGGTCGACAGAAACAGAAAGAAGCCCGTCGTACAATATATATATA
>NC_068995.1:11278911-11290910 GCF_001194135.2 Octopus bimaculoides
ACATGTATATGTATATATATATGCATACACATATACATGTGTGTTCATATATATTATATATACACATTTATATATGTATATAATATGTATATATGTGTGTGTGTGTGATTGTGTGTCTGTGTTTGTTCCTTCACCATCGCTTGACAACCGATGCTGGTGTGTTTACGTCCCAGTAACTTAGCAGTTCGGGCAAAAGAGACCGATAGAATAAGTACTAGGCTTACAAAGAATAAGTCCTGGGGTCAATTTGCTCGACTAAAGGCTGTGCTCGAGCATGACCACAGTCAAATAACTGAAACAAGTAAAATAGTATATATGTGTGTATGTATGTATGTATCTATCTATCTATATATATATTAAGAATCAAACGCATACACTCATATACATATGTGTATATATATATATACGTGTATGTGTACATATATACATGTATATGTATATATATATGCATACACATATACATGTGTGTTCATATATATTATATATACACATTTATATATGTATATAATATGTATATATGTGTGTGTGTACATATATGCATGTATGTCTATATATATGCATACACACACACATATACATATGTGTGTGTGTGTGTGTCTGTGTGTGTGTGTCTGTGTGTGTGTGTTACGTGTGTTTGCATAATACACCAATTCTTAACCGGTTCAAATTACCAACTGAAATAGAATATTTTTACCTCATGAATTCCTCCTTCGTGTGATATTCCTCATAGAAAATATTCAAATGACTTCTTATCCGATATGCATATGCATTTTTATAAAGTCATATGCAAATGAGCTGTTTTAAGTAGCATATAACCTAAACAGTCTGACCAACTGCTGTCCCCCGTGGCGAATAATTGCATTTTCCGAAATACAGATTACTTTTTTTTTATTTCATGATGAACATGATGATGATGATGATGATGATGATGATGATGATGATGATGATGATGATGATGGTGATTTAAATTATAATAATGATGATGATGATGACGATGATACTGATATGGATGTTGCTGCTGCTGCAGATGATGATGATCACGATGAGAATGGTAATGCTATTGCTGATACTGATGTGATGATCAGAATATTGATGGAGATTAGGATAATACTGACGAGGAAAATGATGATTATGTTGACGATGATGTTGATGATGATGATGATGATGATGATGATGATGATGATGATGATGATGATGATGCTGACGATGCTGTCGATGATTATGATGTTGGTTATGATGAAAGAAAAAGAAGAAGAAGCATAAATAGTAGTAGAAGAAGAAGAAGAAGAAGAAGTAGTAGTAGAAGAAGAAGAAGAAGAAGAAGAAGAAGAAGAAGAAGAAGAAGAAGAAGAAGAAGAAGAAGAAGAAGAAGAAGAAGAAGAAGATGTCGATAATGACGATGATAATAATTATGATGATGATGACGATGATGCTGATAATGAAGGATGTAATGATGATGATGATGATCGTCACGATTGTTATCCGTCGTTTGAATACCAGAATAAACATTACTTTAGTTATATGTAAACGGGGCCTTCCATTATTCATTAAGTCCGTCTAAAAACCAGTTGAGGTAACTCAAACAATGTACGGCGTGTGTTTTCATCGAAGAATATTATTTTCTTCCTAAAAGATCTTAACTAAATTCACCTCCATCTTTTACAGCCGGAATACCAACATATGTTATTTCACCGCAAACTGTTTGGTAATTAAGCAAATTTCAAAGAATTCATGCTGCGTAGAGAGTTACCAATTAGCTTATAGTGCGAACTGACATAGATCTTGGCTGCTTAATGCTGTTTCAAGTTGATTCGAACTCAAAACTAGAGGTATGGGTAAAATGAGTAATGACACAGCCTTATTTCGGGATGACACAACTCCGGGTCAGAACTGCTCGAAAATGCCTTTATTTCGAAGACTGCATTGTTTAATAAAACATGTGTAGAACCACATTATCCAATGTGTTAACATTTCTGAGGCTGTTCGGTGTAATTTCTGGAAAATTCAACAGCTATATATACCAAGCTGCGCGACCCCCTGGGACTCTTTTTATTTATTTATTCTCTGCCTTTCTAATTATACTGGACTTTTCTCAATGTTGTTTTGGCAGCCGCTGCGTATTTCCAACAGTACTTATTAACAGAACGTAAAACCATTCACTTCTACTTTTAAGTTTCGAGAATCAATAACGATAAGTACCAGTGAAGAATTAGTGTCAGTTTGGACGGCTATTCTTTGCCCGAAATATGTAAATTACCAAGGGCGTCCGGATTGAACTACCAGAAAGCCAGAAAAGCATATCATTGTATTTCTTTACAATTAGAGGAGTGCTTAGTGCCAAATGTCAAACAATTACCAAATACGAACCAGCGAACCCATTCAATTTGAAACCGACAATTAGGTGACACTTAGAAATGGTGTGTATTTTGTTTTAATTTATTTTGGTATATTTTATTTTACTTTTATTTTACGAGATTCTCTACGTTCATGAGAGATAGAGAGAAATAGAGAGAGAATTCTTGCCAGATATCTACTGGAAAGAAGAGGAACATGCTAATTTGCAGTTATGAATTATTAATAGCGTGACTCTTGAGAAACTTAAAAGTTTTTAATAATATCAAAAACGAAATAATAAATAAATAAAATGAAGACAAAATCATGCTATCCATGAAACTACGTTCCTGACGCTGGAATTTTTAATTTTTTTTTTTTTTACAATATTTAACTAGAAAACTCATCGTGGTAGTTATCACAGCTTACACATACATATTTAACATCGCAAACCTAGAGTCCAGTAAAAGAGTTAAAGGCGCGTAATGTATTTTATTTTAAATAAGAAATGAAAATAAAATAATAATAATAAAATAAAATAAAACAAACGAGAAATAAGAAGCGTCTCAATCATTTTTACTCAACTAAAAGTCAATGATAACTGTGTGCCAGTACTATTTAACATATCTTCCAAAATTATATTTTCAGATATTATTTAAATTTACCCCATTAATATGATAATTCTTCAGCGAGTTCCACATAAGCATAATAATAATATTTAGATTTTAATAAAAGCGTATACAAACTCACGTACGTACGTACGTACTTTCTGCACATATGTATGTACGCATGTATACATACATACATACATACATACATACATACACACACACACACACACACACACACATATATATATATATATATATATATATATATAGATATACACTTATATGTATATACATGTATGAGTATTATATATATATATATATTTATAAATGTATATATATATATATGTATATATATATATAAATGCATATATATATTTATAAATGTATAATTATATGTATATATATATATTTATAAATGTATATATATATATATATATATATATATATATATATACATACATTTACATGCATATATAAACGTATATCTACCACCTACGTACACACGCACAAAAACACACATACGCACAAATACACTCACACACACGCATATATACATATACAAAATATATACATACACATATACTAACACAAGTAAGTGTGTGTGTGTGTGAGAGAGAAAGTGTGCGTGTATGTAACCATTTTCGTTATTGACTTCTCACTGAATATTGAGGAAAACTTCAGAATATATTTAATTTTTTTTTTACTGTTATTTTTTTCTGTTAACTAAAATTTTAATATTTATTTAAAAATGAACAAGCATAAAATAGATAAGGAAACGCAGCTATTTTGAATATTTAAATACACTTTGCCTAAAGACATGAGGTTAAGGTGCTAGACACCCCAAAAAAGCGCTCCAAGTTCAAACCCTTCTGTGATGGTAAGTGCCTTGTGTCCTTCGGCAATATTACTGAAATTTCAAATCTTCGTTTCCCAAGTTTCTCGCATTGTGAAAATAAGCCGCATAATCGTAGGTGTACCTCTGTTGTAAAAGAGCTCGCATCGTAATCACGTGACTACGTAATCGATCCCACTGCTCCGCGCAATATGCGAGGAATGTCGTACTGAAGCATCAGTTGACAGGGTACTTCTGTGTAACAGATATAACTTTCGATATATTGTAGCATTTTGCAATTCATTTGGGTACAATGGGATGTCATATATGTACAGCAGAAAGAATGATGTGATATCAGTTTGGAACAGGGGTTCTGAAGCATTTTTTCACCTGTGGACCCCTTTGATTACTATTTTATCTTACTCGGCTGCATTCAACACTTTCTTTCACACCATGTGATAATATTTGGTCTCTTTGTAACTGGAAAAGTTTTAGAATGTGGGGGCGCAATGGCTCAGTCGTTAGAGCAGTGAACTCGCAGGTGTAGGATCGCGCTGTGAGTGTTTAATGACCGAAAACGCCTAAAGCTCTACGAGGCTCCGGCAGGGGTTGGTGGCGAACCCTGCACTACTCCTTCACCACAACATTCTCTCATTTTTTTCTTCCTGTTTCTCTTGTACCTGTATTTCGAAGGGCCAGCCTTGTCACACTCTTTGTCACGCTGAATCTCACCGAGAACTACGTTAATAGCACACGTGTCTGTGGAATGCTCAGCCACTTGCACGTTAATTTCACGAGCAGGCTGTTCCAGGCTGACCAGATCAACTGGAATCCTCGTCGTCATAACTGACGAAGTGCCACGATTTATAGAATACAGTATACATATAATATGCAGTACATATAAAGTTGCACAGTATATAGATGGCGCTGCAGCAATAGAGAACACGAATGCCTTCCAATGTGTTGTCTCATTTCTTTTGATTAAATACTTTCTGTAAATACCAACTTACTATCGAATGGTCACATTGTAAGAATATATTTGTTTTTACTGTATTTGATTGAATAAAAGTTGCACGAGCATGTGACGTACTCCAGTATCGCAGCATATATTTAGGAAGGAGTGGGTGTCAAGGACAAAACTAGTAAATGGAAGACCTATATTTGCATATAGGAGCTGGCGTGATTTTTTTCAGATAATTTTGAATTAAAAAATAAAACTGCAATTTATATGGTATCAAATACCATAATACTGACGCTATGTACTACGTTATATATATTAACCTACTTCTCTTTTCTCTGTCTGTCTGTCTCTCTCTCTTTCTCTCTATCCATCTATCATTCTTACTCTCTCCTTCTGTGGTCTATGAATAGCAAAGCCAAACAAGACACTTTCTATTTAGCTCTGTCTTGCCTTTAAAACGACATTACATTTCCATTATTCATTTTCAGGAGGAACTTGGAACTATGTCTTCAGAAAATTGGATACGTTTTCTTTTCTCTCCCTCGAATACGAAACGTAAAAATCAATTAATGCAAATCTATTTCAAATGTGTATATTAATTTAATTCTAGCAAGGACAGCTTTTTCACATGTAATAAATAAATATTTTGTTTACCCACTTTTATAGCATAAGAAAGAAGTTCTGCTTAACTCAGAACATCTGGGACATTCATCACTGAAGTGACTGGATCAAACAGAAAGGATGAAGAACGAGAGAGGGAGAGAGATAGACAGGGAAGTGATAGTAATAATAGCAGAGTGCGCAGTAGTAATTATTAAGATAAAACTTACGTGGGAAAGGATGCGTGGCATTCGATCATATAATAATATAAATAATATATAAACAGATGCATATATCCATACATATATGTACATACTTACATCTATGTGTTTACTTACATGCATATATGGGTACAGGACATTTAAAAAAAAACGTGAAACACAATGAGAAACGAAAACAAAGACGAAAACAGAAAACGAACTTTTTTCAAACAACGAAAAACAAAACAAACAGAGAAACGAGACGTGCAACATAAACAGTATAACCCTTCGTCAGTTGTCCCTGTTCCATCTACTCCGCGTTTGGAAGGCAAGGACAATACGTGACTTCGTTGGAACAGTCCTTCCCGCAAAGCAAATTAAATAAAATTTGGAATTTTTGTGCGGAGGGTGAAAATGTTAACAAGAACAGGACAGTGAGAACAAGACAGTAAAAACAAGACAATAAGAACAAACGGTAAGGGCTGTTTAAGCCAAGATGATAGGAAAATTATTATGAATGCCATTTAGACGTGAAGAGACAGAAAAATCACGTCTACGATAGACACAGCAAACGTATAACTTTTAATAAGGACAACGAATATTGTGAATATATAAGTACACTTCTTCCTCTGTTACAGACAAAAGAATGAAGATAGCATTATTGTGGAGGATAAGAAAACCTCAAAAGAACACTATTGTTTGTTACAATGAAACAGTTTACGTTGTATGATTTTTGTGAGAAGTGTGTAGAGCAGGTGTTGATGCCAAAAGTACTTTGTAACAGCAGCGGTATCATGTGAGGTTGCTTCGTAATTGCTCATAAAATACTTAAAGACTCATAAATCGTGTTTCTTCGCTTCAAAATTTCAGCTTGATAATTGAAGCTTTATTAGAGAAAACAGCAGAAAATTCACGTCAATAATTTATTGCAGAAAGCATCAGCAACAGTAACAGTAGTGGTAGTGGTAGTAGTGGCAGCAGCGGCAGCAGTAGCAGTGGTAGTATTAATAGTAGTAATAACAGCAGAAGAGTTCGAATTAACTGGGTTGGTTCGTAGATGACAAATTCTCGAAAGCCGAATGACTAATAATAATAATGATAATAATAATAATAATAATAATAATAATAATAATAATAATAATAATAATAATGTAATAATAATAATAATAATAATAATAATAATAATAATAATAATAATAATAATAATAATAATAATAATAATGGTTTTCTTTATTAACCATTAAAAGAATCATAATAAGTATTAAAATGATGATGACAACGACATTGACGGCGTTGAGGATGATGATGATGACAGTGAGGATAATGATGACGAAGATGGTGATGATGATGATGATGACGATGATTATGATGACAGTGGTGGTAATGTTGCTGCTATGATGATGATGATGAGGATGAGGATGATGATGATGAGGATGATGATGATGATGATGGTGGTGGTGATGAGAAAAATAAGCGAGATAATGAAGGAGTTATGACGTCACTTGATTTGGCAAATTAGCAATTAAATAACCGTTAAAAAAACACGAATATAAATCATTGGCGTCCGTCATTAAAATGGGATTCACATACTTAAGTCCTAAATCTTATAGCATGAGCTCCAAAGGCCATTGCAGGAATAACAGAAATGGGCGATTCGACGCTTGTTGAATGGGACCACCTACGTGCGCAAGATCTGCCCCCCACAAAAAAAGAAGTTGGGTGGAGCGAGCCATTAGCGATATTAACAATTACAGCAACAACAAGGAGATTAACATTAACAACTGTGAAATAAAGCAGAAATGTTGCAATAGCACGTACACACGCATACACACACACACACGCAAACACACACACACACACACGCAAACACACATACTCACGCAAGCACACACGTGACACACGTGTACATATACGTGTGCCCGTACATATATACACGCACACACACATAAGCATGCATACAGAGACACACACGCAGACACACGCACACGCACATGCGCGCACGCACACGTAACTACACGCTCACACAACCACACGCACACACAACAACACGCACACACAGCCACACGCACGCTAACGTGCGCACGCACACAACCGCACGCACACAACTACACGCACATACAACCACAGGCACACTAACGTGCGCAAGCACACACAACCACACACACACAATACACACGCGTACACATACCTGCGCGCGCACACATGCACACGCACACACAACCACACGCACAACACACACGCGTACACATACAAACACGCACACAGACATACATACACGGACACACATGCACACACGCACACATGTCCCCCACATGCATACACACACGCCGACACACACAGACGCACAGACACACGCACAAGCACATACACACGCAGACAGACACGGACGCACAAACACACACACAAGCACACACACACACACGCGCACACACACACACACATACACACACACACGCGTGCGCGCACGGGTGGTTTTTGTTAATTACGCACAGAAGCCATCCATATAGCAAATTATTGTTAAGTTAGTGTTAATAAACAGAATGGAAGGGAATATTGAAAATGCTAACTAGAAATAATTATTAGCATCTTTTAGCATTTATCTTTGGCTCGTTTCATTCAGGGAAGTGCGGCCATGCTGGTGCATCATTCTGAAGTGACTTCAGTCAAGACAATCGACCTCGGAACTAAGTTTTATTATCTGGTAATAAGGTCGAGTTTGCCTTTCATCCTTCCGGGGGTCGATAAATTAAGTACCATTTACGCACTGGGGTCGATGTAATCGACTTAATCCCTTTGTTTGTCCTTGTTTGTCCCCTCTATGTTTAGCCCTTTGTAGGCAATAAAGAAATAATATATTATATGGGGCCTTTGGCCGAACCGCTATCTTACGGGATGTAAACAAACCAACAAATGTCGCCATGCGGCGGAGTGGGTGATAAAATTCACTCAGAAGTTATTACTCGATTCGGGGTTACCTTAAAAGGTGCATCGCCAGAGGACTGACCCCGAAACCTCGCTGCAAAACGAGCTTCTTGACCACACAGCCATGTGGCAGCACCGTGAAAGACAAAACAAAACAAACAAAAACCAACCACGAAACCTTATCAGAAAATCTGAATAACAATATATTTATTTCAATTTGTACTAAAGATAACTCAGAGCGTTTCTTGCTTAATACGACTTCGTCAGTCTTCCACTGACAAAAGATGGGACGTTAAATTGAATAACTGCATGGCACTTTGGGCCGACGAAAGACTTGCGAGTGGATTTGGTAGACGGAAACTGAAAGAAGCCCGTCGTTTACATATCTACATCTATCTATCTGTCTGTCTATCTATCTATCTATCTATCTATCTATCTATCTATCTATCTATCTATCTTTCTATCTATCTATCTATCTATCTATCTATCTATCTATCTATCTATCTATCTATCTCTGTGTGTGTGTGTATTTGTGCCTGTGTTTGTCCCCCACCATCACTTACTAACCGGTGTTAGTGCGTTTGCATCCTCGCAATCTAGCGGTTCGGCAAAAAAGAGAACGACAAAATAAGTATCAGGCTTAATAACATAAGTACTAGGTTCAATTTCTTCGACTAGAAATTATTCAAGGTGGTGCTTCAGCATGGCCGCAGTTCAGAGACTGAAACAACTAAATGATAGAAGATTAATAACCAGTCATTTACTGGGTTGGATTTCTTAATCCAACTGTTCCCATTTGAAAAAGTTTAGACCCTTACGTATGTAAGACACATTTAGTAACCATATACAAAACTTACGAATATATATATCGAGGCTTTCTTTCATTCCTCTCTCAGCCTTGGAAGGAAACGTAACACAGTTAAGATTTAGAATTCGGCTGTCGGAACAGAAGAGTTATTTTGCTTAAAATGTGTTTTGTAGGAGCTGCATAGCTAATATTATGTGTGACATCTCAAGTACCATTGGCATGCCTCCTCACCCAACACTCACACACATACGTACGCATAAACACACAGATGTACACGAAAATATATTTCTCTCTGGTTTTTATTTACCTGAAAGTGTAGCGGGGTCCCTGAGAAGAAGTGACCCAGTTTATTTGCCGGTTCCATTCTCGAAATAGTTGTATACAAATACAGGAAGCCCCTATAGAGTTGAAAGGATGCTGGCTGCATAACTATTTCGTCTATTTCCTCAGAAAACTGAACAATAGCTAAAATCAAAAGCTCTGGAAATATTTTCATACGACATAACATACACACAAAGAAGAAGTACAAAACAATCTGGAACCTTCATTAAAATATAAGTCCTTTGTTATAGTCAAAGTGTAAATAGTAAAAGTGTTCTTTCCTTCTCCAGAACATTTCATCTAAAAGTCGAGAATATGAATTAGATCTTTAGGGAATGTTACATGGTAAAGGCTAGACCCTTACGCATTTGTAAGGAATTTATTTCTTGTCTGTTTAAAGCATGGGTCCAAAATAAAGCAAAATAGGCCTCGTGAGTCCCTTTGCTATTTTAAGTGGGTTTGTATGTTAGTTTGTTAGTTTGTTAGTTTTTTTTTTACATTTAGTATTATTAACATCTGGTCATAATTATTCTATCGTAGATTTATTTGATGATACAATTATCAGATTTGAAATTACTCAACCTTTGCACGAAGAGAAAAACAAAAAGAAAGATTCGCTGTGAAGATATGGAGTGGTACGAGACAGCTGATTAGGAGGTCGACAGTTCGTATCATGAGACAAGTACGACAGAGTGTTTATAGCCAAGAAGTTTAATTCTTAAATCACCATGTCCACAGTTTTCGCTACGCAGACATAGATCTCGCTTATCCTCCACTGTATTGTGTTATAAATTAAAAACAATATTTTCAAAATTATAAGACAAGCCGCAAGATTTGTTTTGCCCTTGCCAATAACGTAAATCCAGAATTTGTGTTTATAAGACATAGACTAATTTCCTCGGACAGCTTTTAGATAATGGCTGTCTTAAAAACTGTCGGACATAGGTAATTAATTTTAATTAAATTTTCGGAGTTGCCTCCTGTGCTTTTATTAACAATAGTTATTCAGATAATAACACGTCTTTCCTGAAAACGAGTGAAACTTAAATGAAAACTTTCTGGCTTCGATATAATAAGTGTATAGCATAACCAACTCTACCTCGAAGTAAGCCGATGCTTTGCTAACGATGTGTAATACGACAGAAACATATCTAAGTTGTTCCCCTTATTTGATGAAATTATTAATCTAATAGTTAATCACTGAATTACATTTGTGTTTTCCTCAATGCATTGAATATATTCTAATACTCACTCAAATAATACTCAAATAAACAGTAAGCAGGTTGTTGTCGTTCTTTAACCCCAGGTCATTCCTAACCAAGGAAACTCATGATCAAAATAATGCTTCTGTTGTCAATCAGTCTTTTGTCACCCCCCTCTCTCTCTCTCTCTCTCTCTCGCTCTTGCTCGCTCTCTGATTATAAAGTCAGCGTACAGTAAAATACAGTACCTTTCCAAAATTCAAAAGACTCTTCAGACAGAATTTAAAGTTTTTTATGAAGGCTTGTTTTCAGATTGATAAGTATTCTGGCCATGCATCCATGCATCCATGCATCCATCCATCCATCCATCCATCCATCCATCCAAATAAGATTTTTATTGGTCTTAGTAAGAGAAAAATTGAAATCAAACTTAAGTGTAATTGTTCTGTAGGATGGCTGCAACTTACTGACGAAGAAATGTTAGAGCTGCAAAGATGATGCAGAAAATCTCTTATGAATGTTGCGATGTACGGCAAATCGACAAAAATTTATGATTATTAAGACATTAGTCAAGCATTAAGAAAGCAGAATGAACTTCCTAATCAAAAGTCACAAAGAAAAACTAAATAGACACGCTGCTGCAATGAGAAAGTAGAAACGGTGTTGGTTAATTTCGAAAACTTCAAATTGTTTCATGAAGCAACAGGTGACAAAAACGTGGGGGCGGATAAGAACAAAATATTAACGACTCTAGCTCGTGACGAATGATTTTGAAAGTAAAGCTTATAAAGAGGAATAAATTCAACAACTTCAAACGCTAAAATATTACTCGACAATAAAATATATATACAAATATATGTAAAGAATACAGTAATAAAACAATATGGCTGTTGTATGAATAAAAGAGACCAAGTGGGCTGTACCTGTTTTTGATTAATAAATTGTTCGAAAAAAATCTGAGGAAGTTCTACGAGGCTGTTTCTCTACGTATGAACCCATTTTTAATTATAAGGAAGAATTGTAAATGTACTTAGTTTCGTTTAAAACGTTAGCGTCACTGAATGTGTGCGTGTACATACATATACACACCCTCATCTCATAGGTACGTATATATGTATGTATATAGGTGTCCATGCGTGTATATATATATATTTATATATATATCTATCTGTGTGTATATACACAGACACACACACACACACACACACACA
>NC_068995.1:11294944-11296361 GCF_001194135.2 Octopus bimaculoides
ATATATATATATATATACATATATATGTATATATGTGTGTGTGTTTATGCGTATGCGTGGGAGTATGTGTGAGTACGTGTGTATGCATACACTCGCGCACACACATATATACATATTAGATATGTAACGTGTTTAGAGTCATGTAGTATGTGCGTTATGACAGATTGGTTAAGATGTTGGCTTCATAACTGGAAGGTGCCCTGTTCGATGTCGTCTCGGAGCGGCCCCCATCTTGAAATTGGATTGGGGGAAACCATAATGATTCCTGTCGGTGGGGTGGGGGATTGTTTAGGTAATTCAAAAGATACCCTGATTCTACCTGCAAATTGTGTTAAGGATATAAATAATTTTGGAATAATCATTTTATTTGCCTGGTTCAGAGTGAAAAAGCCATCCTGCCACTGTTTTCAACAGCATCCACAATGGAAGAAATTGAACAATGTCTCTGAAAAGGGGATAATCTGATGGTGTAAGTTCTGGGCAATAGCCAGGGTGATGCATTGACAGTCCAAAGACAGTTCTTGGGTCTTCCACTTCCTTTAGTTCTTTTGCCGCTGTTTTTACACAAAGTCCATTTTTATACTGGTAGCGCGAAATGTGCTTAGCATAGTTATCTTCCCCTTAAGGTTACTACATTCTGATCTAAAATTTCACCTGGTATTCAGTCTTCTGCGGAATGGGGTCATGGAAGCTAACATGAATATTTGTCTTTGATAGGTTTTCAGTTCTATCTATCTATCTCTCTCTCTCTCTGTCTATCTATCTATCTATCTATTTATCTATCTATCTATCTATCTATCTATCGACATGTATGTATTCACAACGCATATGTACATACATACATACACACACACATGCACACACACACACACACACACACGTACATACATGTATGTATGTATGTATATATGAGCAAATCGAATTATTAGTTCATTTAGCATGATTACTGACAACAAACCAATTTTCTAGGTTACATTTCTTAAATTTCAAAACTCTCTCAATAATAAACATTCTCTTTCTATACCGTAGTGATCTAATGTCTATAATTTTCAAACATTACCTACCTTTGTTGCTAAAATTATTGGAAATATCCGTTATTCAAACTAGATCTAGATTATTACCTATTGCTTTTGTGATCCTGTATGCATACATACGACCATACACACAGGAACACCCCCCCTACAGACACAGATATATTCCCACACACATACACGCACACACACATATACACACATGCACACGCATCGATACATACGTATATATCTATGTCAGTTTGTTTGTGTCAGTCTATCTATCTATCTGCCTGCTTGCCTGCCTGCCTATTTGTCTGTCTATCGTTCCAATAACTTCTACATTACATATATAACAAACACACAAACGCATATATATATATATATACGTATATATATATATATAT
>NC_068995.1:11297887-11298637 GCF_001194135.2 Octopus bimaculoides
TATATATGTATATATATATATATATATATATATACCGATGCATGCATATTTATGCAGACATACATGCACACACGGACACACAGAGACTTACACCCTGAGATATAAATGTACATATATCTATATATATCATTTAATGAGTTGAAGAATTATATGCGAACTATTTCAAGTTTCGAGGTCGGAGAGTGCAGTGATTGAACGGACTTGCATAACGTATCCTGCATGTTAAAGCATCCGTTCAGGCTCAAATAACCTGCCAACTCTGTGAGGAAATTTGAAATAAGGGGGAGAGTAGCGGAGAATACCTTAAGGGAAAGGGGTGGAAGAATTTTTATGTCCATCTTATCTGTTAAATGAAGAATATCCTAAATGTCGACATCTCATATCTGAAAAACCACAAGTATAAATAAATAAAACCAAAACCCAAGATCACTGCTACTAGTGGCATCATGTGTCTGATCCTCTATCTATATATATGTGTGGGCTAAACATAGAGGAGACAAACAAGGACAGACAACGGGATTAAGTCGATTACATCGACCCCAGTGCGTAACTGGTACTTAATTTATCAATCTCGAAAGGATAAAAGGCAAAGTAGACCTCGGTGGAATTTGAACTCAAAAAGTAACGACAGGCGAAATACGGCCAAGCATTTCGCTCGGTGTGCTAACGTTTCCGCTAGCTCGCCACCTTCATCTATCTATCTATCTATCTATCTATCTATCTATCTATCTATCTATCTATATATATATA
>NC_068995.1:11299497-11301483 GCF_001194135.2 Octopus bimaculoides
TATATATATATATATATATATATATATATATATGTGTGTGTGTGTGTGTGTGTGTGTGTATACACACATCACGTACATGTACAGGTAGACTAATGTATATATATTGAGCTGAGACTAGCCGTCATTTTTTCGAAGACTATACACATTGTTCTGTATGTTTAAATCCTTTTGCCCTGAGAATTCCTCTCATGTAGACGCACGGTGCTTAGATAGGCACGGGTATCTAGTAGTAGACGTGAAACGTTTGGGATGGGTGCCGGAACTACTAAATCACGTGTTTTTTAATATACTGTACTTCGTCAGTGCTACATGGCCGGTGACCGTATACTAACGAAATCTTACTGCCAACTATATATAAAATAACTGCGTTATTTCGGACACTGATATCCCTGAATACCAGCAGGCTTATTTATAAGAATATATTAGCAACAGAAGGAATATTAATACAGAAAGGCAATTGTTATATCGAACTGAATGTGTATGTGTTGTTAGAATGGCAAATATTGCAGTAATCGCTGATTATATCGCAGATCTGGCTACCATGCAGTGTCCGGGCATCTGCTACTGAGGAAACACAGTATACAGAAATCACTTGATCTTGTAGATCTGGTAACTATTGCAGACGATTTTAGTCCTCTACGATATATACCTGGACATTCAAGCAGCGTGCATCTACACAAGAACATCTCCAGCGTGACTGCCACGCTATTAGATTGTCTAACAGTGCGTCAACGTTAAATTGGAGATAATGATTGATTTTGGTATCAATACCTCTTCTGTCGATAATATGTGTGTGTATGCATGTATGCATCTTTGTATGTATGTATGCATGCATGCATGCATGTATGTATGCATGTATGTGTGTATATGTATATACATGTATGTATGCATGTATGTATGTGTGTATGTATATGCATGTATGTATACATACATATATGTATGTATGTATGCATGTATGTATAAATGCATGTGTGTTTATGTATGTATGTATGTATTATGAGTGTGTGTGTGTGTGTGTGTGTGTGTATTAGAGCGTTGATGATATATAAAAAATAGATCAGGTATTCTATGATAAATTGAAAGTACCTGAGTTTTGGAAAATCATCACCATGATTACATAATACTTTGTCTCCTCCCTCTGCCCTTTCTACCGTTACTAAAATGGCTTCCTTTATTTGGAGCTGGTTGTCTCGTATCACCTCTATTGAAACACTCGTGCACCACTCATCACTCTTCTGTTCTTTCAGGAGCTTGCTTTGAAGATCTAACATAGTTGAGGAAGGGAAGAGTGATGAGTGGTGCACGAGTTTTTCAATAGAGGGGGTAAGTGACAACCAGCTCAAAATAGAGGAAGCCATTTTAGTAACGTTAGAAAGGGCAGCGGAAGGAGACAAAGTGTCGAAGGGATACAGTGTGGAGTGTGTGCGTGTGTAATGCTTTTGTCAAATTAGTATTACGGCCTTTTGTCCAATGCGATTCGTGGGGTTCGAATGCATAGTGACAGCACCGCCCTAGATATAGGGACTGCGTTGGGTTGTGGGAGTCCCTTGAATTTGTAGGGAGTCACTTACTGTTGTTGTTAAAGTATTTTATGTCTTTGAAGTGACTGAACAGTTTTTGTGATGAAGCTTTCTTGTAAAGGTGAGGATGCAACATAAAAGTCGATTGAACAGACCCTGTTATATTTTTCTGTCTTCAGCTCTGGGACTCATCAGGCCGGTAACCTGGTTCAATGGCATATAATTAACCGAGAACAGCACATCTCCTGAAAGGGGCGTCGGTCCGCTGCAGGGTTCAAGATAAACGATTTTGAAGGGAGGGAACAAATCGATAACATCAACCAAGTACTTACTGGTACTTTAATTTATCAACCCCGAAAGGATGAAGGGCATGTTGACCTCAGCTGAGTTTGAACTCAGTACGCAAAGCACCGGAAGAAATACCGCTAAGTATATTTTGTCCGACGTTTTAACGATTCTACCAGCT
>NC_068995.1:11307594-11311902 GCF_001194135.2 Octopus bimaculoides
TGTAAGCTTAGTACTCATTCTTTCGGTCACTTTTTGCCGAGCCGCTAAGTTACGGGGACGTAAACACACCAGCATCTGTTGTCAAGCGATGGTGGGGGGACAAAAACAGACACACACACACACACACATATATATATACATATATACGACGGGCTTCTTTCAGTTTCTGCCTACCAAATCCACTCACAAGGCTTTGGTCGGCCCGAGGCTATAGTAGAAGACGCTTGGCCAAGGTGCCACGCAGTGGGACTGAACCCGGAACCATGTGGTTGGTAAGCAAGCTACTTACCACATATATATATATGTATGTATATATACATATATATATGTATATATATTTAAACATGTTTATACATTATATATATATATATATATATGTATATATATATATATATATGATGGCTGCCCCACTCGTTATCGAATATGGCCATATTGTTCAGGTTACTGCTTGGAATCGAACTGGGAATCTTGGAGCTATGTAGCTCGCGCTCTTAACCACTACGCCATATACCTGTGGCGTAGTGATTAAGAGCGCGGTCTACTAACACCAAGATTCCGAGTTCGATTCCAGGCAGTGACACGAATAATAATAATAATAATAATAATAATAATAATAACATCGAAAAATACCTTAGGAATGAGCACCCAGGTTCGAAATTTCCCCAAGACAGCTGATGAAGGCTGGAGGGTATATTAGACCTTGGCGGAATTTGAACTCAGAACGTAACGGCAAACTAAATACCGCTAAGTATTTCACCTGGCGTCCTAACGATTCTGCCAGCTCACCGCCCTAGATTTCTGGTTTCATGATACCCCATCTTTTTCCTTGAATATATATATACAAACATACATACATACATACATACATACATACAAACATACACGCACGCTCTCACACACTATTACACATACATACAAACTGTATATCTGTAGTATAGACGCAGGAGTGGCTGTGCGGTAGGTACCTTGCTTACCAACCACATGGTTCCGGGTTCAGTCCCACTGCGGTTCGGCAAAAGAGACCGATAGAATAAGTATTGGGCTTACAAGGAATGAGTCATGGAGTCTATTTGCGTGACTAAAGGCGGTGCTCCAGCATGACCGCAGTTAAATGACTGAAAACAAGTAAAAGAGTAAAAGAATAATATGTATATATGTCATTTGAATGTATATGGCGTCACATTTTATTTTCATGAGTTTTGTTATATCTGTATAGATTGTTGTAGGTAGGGATAAATTTGCTTTCATTCTTATAATATTCTCTCTTGTGGATGGGCGCGTATATTGCCCAACCTTACGGGAAATACTAGAATGTCTCATGTTATATTTTAAATACAATCTCTGGATTTTTATTTTTCTCATTTTCTGTATTTTCCTTTTTGTCTTTATTTTTTCATATAGAACGAAGGATGGTCACACCGACTTAAACTAAACTAAACAAAAATACTTTTCAGTTATTTTCGTGACTAAATTCATCTCCCAGGAAACCTGGTATTATTATTATTATTATTATTATTATTATTGTTCAGTAGTTTTATTTTTATAACGTGCTTTCACTTCACTACCGAGCGCAGCTCTGTGCGCCTTGGGTATGTGCTGTGGTTTGCTGTGGTGCTCTTATGGTTACTGTATTGAAAGTGTTTTGCGTAGGATGTGTGCAGTGCCCAGTAGTGCAATTTTCTGTATGTTATATATATTTGTATATATTATTTGTATATATTATATATATTATATATATTTGTAATATTATTATTATTATCATCATCATCATCATCATCATCATCATCATCGTCGTCGTCATCATCATCATCATCATCGTTATTATTATTATTATTATTATTATTATTATTATTATTATTATTATTATCGTTGTTGTTGCTATTCATTTTTTTTTTGCTTTAGAATATTGTTACTTATTTCTTAACAGAGGGCTATTTCTTGTAGATAACATTACAAGTATTTCGTTCGGCTGCTGCTTTTTTGGGGGTGATGAAAGTCGGAGTAGAAGCAGCTGTGATGTAGTTACGATATACAGATGTTTCGTTAATTACACTGTTCAATTCAGCTAAAAAGAAAGAACGAACAAAAAATACCCTAAAAATGAGAAGAAATTTTCACATTAAGCTGACATAGTCTTGGTGTTACTGATTAACAATATAGTCAACATTGCATGTAAATTACGTTGTGAAAAGCAATAATGAGGTTTGTTGAACTAGCAAGACGTATTGTATTCATATGCGAAATTGTATTATTTTGGGATAAATGTAGGACCCATTGCTATGCTATCTAGTTGAAGGGATTTATAAATTTTCGAGTAGCTTGGAATACACAAGCCGTCTAAGAATTTTTTATGGTTTGGAGATGTATGACTGGTGATGTAGTTGGGAAACCCGAGTTTATAAATACACTTTCGAGGTCCAAACCGGACACGACCGACCCACACATAGAGAAAGAAAAAATGAAAGAGAGAGAGAGAATGAGGTAGAAAGGGAAAAAGGTGGGAGAGAAGAAGAAAAGAGGAGTGAGAGAGAGGGGGAGAGTGGGGCAGAGACAGAGGGAGAGAGTGAGGCTGAGTGAGAGAGTACGTGAATTGACAATTATATAAACGCACGTGAAGGCGCATGTCTCAGGGGTTAGAGCATCGAGCTTACGATCGTGAGGTTGTGAGTTCGAATCCCGGAACGGGTTGCGTGTTGTGTTCTTGAGCAAGACCTTTTATTTCACGTTGCTCCAGTTAACTCAGCTGTAGAAATGAGTTGTGACGTCACTGGTGCCAAGCTGTATCGGCCTTTGCCTTTCCCTTGGATGACACCGGTGGCATGGAGAGGGGAGACCGGTATGCATGGGCGACTGCTGGTCTTCCATAAACAACCTTGCCCGGACTTGTGCCTGGAAGGGTAACTTTCTAGGTGCAATCCCACATACAGAGACCAATTTCTTTTTTTTAAATTCAAACGGTTTTACTCACTTGATTAAAATTTAAGCGGCATTAAAGGGTTGCGCGAATGCATGTGTAAAATGGGCAAAACACAAACAAATATCCCTTTTTCTTAAGGGCAATTTTTATACTTATTTTCACTTTTCATATGTTAAAAAGCTGCAATAATTGTTAGTCTCTCGCACAATAAAATTTACAATCTCATTATCGAAACGTGCCGAAAACGTATTCACTTTCCTTTGAATCTTGCGTGAGCATAAATTCATTTGAGATTTTCACATTCCAACACGTCATATATGGAGGCTCAAAGGTAATATAAACCCCGCTTGAGAAACAGTTTAAATTCTGTATTTCGTTGCGGTTTAATCCTCATTCTACCAAATCTATTTTCAACAGCGGACTCTCTAAAATTTTATATGAACGCCCAGGGGTTATATGGACTCTTAAAAAAGGTCATATAAACCCCGGTTGAGAAACACTTTAACCCATTACCTCCCATAATTCTATTAACTGGAATTTTTTTATGAAACTTTAATTTCTAGCATAAAACAGCCTTAGAAACACGCTGGAATGATCAAAATAGCATTTCAAAATAACATTTTAAATAGAAATAAGCAAGATATTGGGTGAAAAATTAGCAAACCTCATTTGAATATCAGAGAAATCTACCTAGTAGATATAGCAAAAAGGTTAGATATGTGTAAATATTAACAGATAATTACGAAATTTGTAATTTTTAAGTGATCTCATATGAGATCACTGGTAGGTAATGGGTTAAATTCTAAAGCGTTTCTCGTTAGCATACGGGACGAGTAACAAGTTTTATTCTTGTATTTCGTTGCGGTTTAATCCTCTTTCTACCTAATCTATTTTCAACAACGGAGAGGTTAATGTAACCGAAGCCCACCCTGCTTATCTTTGGAATTATAAAAGACTCTTCATTGACTAATGATTACTCTGCAGAGGGATTCGAAGCATTTCTATTCTGTTGCCATATTTTGACATAATACCGATGGCTCTTTCTTTTAATTCATAGATATTAATTGATGACTAACAGATGGTTAGGAAAGAAATGCAGTTTTAATTCAGAGAATAATTTTAGTTGCTAAATACACACAATTATGTACGTTCTCACATTCGCGCCCTCCACCACAAACACCGCCGCCGCCGTCACCACCATTGCTACCACCACTAGCACCATAAGCAGCAGCACCACCACTACCACCACAACAACCGCAACCACTACAACCACTAACACCACCACTACCACCATTACCATCAACAATAACAATGACGCCGCCGCCACCACAATCGAAACCATTGACATCACCACCACAATCACCACTACCACCACCATCACCACCACTACC
>NC_068995.1:11312496-11314996 GCF_001194135.2 Octopus bimaculoides
ATAATAATTGTCATTATCCTCCTCCTCCTCTCCACCTCTCCCTCCTCTCCTCCATCGTCATCATCATGGACATCCATCAGCAGCCGTACAACCATCACCAACACCAACGCCACGACGGTCCTCTTCCACCTCCTCTTCCTCCACGTTATCATCATCGTCATCATCATCATCATCATCATCATCACTGTCAGGAGCAACTGCAGCAGCCTCATCGTTGGTTGGCACATCATCAACATCTTCATTATCACGTTCACTCTCTCTCTCTCTCCCACCCCCTTCTTCCCCCCCACAACGCCATAACAACTATAAGGCCTTCAACTTTCTGTCACGAACAATCGTTATTATACACTTTCTCTTTATAAGGTCACCGCAGTCGTCATCATCATCATCATCATCACCATCGTCATCATCATCATCACCATCAGTACCAGCAGCAGCAGCGCTTCTGATTGTCTTTACCCTCATTATCATAATAATTATGTCACCGTCATTAACATCATCATGATTATCATCATTATCGTCATCGGCATCTCAACCATCATTACCACCACCAACCACCACCACCACCACCACCTCTTCCATGATCACACTCATCATCATCATCATCGCCACCATCATCGCCATCATCATCATCACCACCACCACCACCACCATCATCATCATCATCATCATCGCCACCATCATCATCATCATCATCACCACCACCACCACCACCACCATCATCATCATCATCATCATCATCGCCACCATCATCATCATCATCATCATCACCACCACCACCACCACCATCATCATCATCATCATCGTCGTAGTCGTCGTAATCCTCGTCGTCATCACCATCGATCAGTGTCTCTGCAAGTCGATGTAATCCACTATCTCCCCTTCCCCCCCAAAATTTTCAAGGTCTTGTGCCTAGAGTAGAAATAGTAATAATAATAATAGAGTAGAAATAGTAATAATAATAATAATATTTAGAATACCAGGTATTCCATTAAATATAGCTATGGAACAACTGTTGGTGTTAAACTAGGTGATGAGATCCATCATCGAAGAATATTATGCCTCCTTTTACTAAATCTACATAGTCTTTTGTATTTCTTTATTACCTACAAAGGGGCTAAACATAAATGGGACAAACAAGGACAGACAGAGGGATTAAGTCGATTACATCAATCCCAGTGCGTAACTGGTACTTAATTTATCGACCCCGAAAAGATGAAAGGCAAAGTTGACCTTGGCGGAATTTGAACTCAGAATGTAAAGATAGACGAAATACGGCTAAGCATTTCGCCCGGCGTGCAAACGTTTCTGCCAACTCGCCGCCTTTTCTACATAGTTTCCACTCTATAGAATTCTTCTCTAATTGTTCTGGTCAACTTGATTATTTGCCTAATGTGCTGTGCTTTGGGTCTAACTAGACCTCAGTATTTCTTAAAAACAGAATAATGTACTAAAACTGCGCTTGTGGCGTAGATGGGGTTCGTTTCGTTATAATATAGAGTGTTTCGTATAGTATGGATTTAAAACTCTGCATATATGAACCGTACATTTTAGAGCATGTTACGTATATATTTGATATATGTGTCGTGTAAACGTTGATCATGTGGAATTAAGATATTAGCTTGGAATCAAATACCGCTAAAGTTAATTAATATAGTGTGTACAGCGAGGACCGTGAGAAAAGATTGTAGGGTGTTTGTAATAGGAACTGGTGCAGGATCAGAAAGAGAATATGGAGTGAAGTAATTAAAGTATAAATAAGAGAGACATTTATAGACAGTCTGCTGACAACTTTGGTTCAACAGAGCTACCGTTTAATCTATCCTAACATGAAACACGAGATGTTGATAATAAATTAGTTTCATCAGCTTCAGAAGCAAATTACTATTAGCAACACTCCAATTATATGTTTAACTAAACGCTAAATTATCACATTTCGACATATGATAAATTGCTATATATAATGCATATATTTCATCATCACCATGTTTACAATTCATGCCCTCATATCTACATATATATTATATATTTAATAGCTGTATATGCTTCTGTAATCTCATTACACTTATGACTTCATAATTAATGTTACACGTGCATAGACATTCGTGTATATCTGCATGCACAGACTATATGTATGCTCAAGATCAAGGGTCGGTGAACTGGCGTAAATTACCCCAAGTGGAGTAAAAATGAAATTCTTGGGGGTAATGAGGACTCGTTAGGCGTAAGTAAAATTACATAATAAGTGTTCCTTGTTACAACATACATTTTTTTTGCTGGCAACATTGCATCTGTCCAATGTAATGTACGTGTAAACAGATTCATATAAACAAATTCAATAAACCTTTTGAATTGAAAGAATCTATGCTTTTCTTCCATTTAAATCAAGGTGGTAACGTCGGCGTAAATAAATAGCGTATTTAATGATACATATATTTAGCCATATATACATACACGCATGCGTACACACACACAGACGCATACACATACACACAGAGAC
>NC_068995.1:11316905-11322266 GCF_001194135.2 Octopus bimaculoides
GTATAAATATACATACATTTGTGCATATAATCTGATCTACCTATCTGTCTGTTTGCCTTTCTTTCTCTCTCTCTCTCTCTCTCTCTCTCTCTCTCTCTCTCTCTCTCTCTGTATGTGTATATATTTATATATATAATGATTCGATATAGCACGCTGTCGTAAATACCACATATAATGTGATAAGTTATGCCGTTTACACATACCTTATCTCAGTGTTTACAAATATACCTGAATAACAACGATAATAGTAATAGGAGCAACAACAACAAAAACAGCAATAACAATAATAATAATGATAATAATAATAATAATAATAATAGTACTACCAAGTACCGATATCTGCCGTACGTACCTATGATATATATCTTTTAAATTCACGCCTACATATTTAATGTACTTACATATGAATTTACAATATGTACATACGATGTATTATTTTTCGTATTATGCTTGGTTGTCGTCACATATTTTATGAACACCTCGGCTACATAGGAGCATGACTCCATTGTATTCAAGTACTGTAATTGTAGTAAGCTCTGTTTTATTCAACCTACGCTACCTATCATAATAGTGAAAGCAAATGAAACGTAAATGGTACTCCGTCGGTTTCAGTAGCGATGGTTCTTCCAATTATCTGATCAATTATTGTAAGGGGGATTGTTTGAATGATTGGATGTGGGTCTTTGTACTCTATCTATTTGGCACGTTTGATCGAATATTCAACCTGTTTTGGTGCGAGAACACGTTTTGGCACTAGAAGCAAGCAGACAAACACACACACACTCACGCACACACACGCACACACACAAACACACACGCACACACGCGCGCGCGCGTACGTGCACAACCTTTTAGACATCTACATGTATAGAGAGAATAACAGAGAACGAGATGGGGAGAAACATTTTCTATAGTTGATTACATCCATCCCAGTGCTCAGTGCAAAACAGAAAACTATAAAAGAGATTCCTGTAAATATATACACTCTTTACCAGCGCTAAACTCCACTAGATTTCATAGAATTTATCCTTTCCCTCACATGTGTGTGTTTGTCTAACATGATGTTCTGCAAAATGTAACCCGTTTGCTAGAATCAGTAACCAAAATCTCCTTCAAACCATAGCCTTACGTTTTAAACACAGAAAAGACACATTAGATATTATAGTCCTACATACGCATAAAAATAAAGTGATAGTTACAGCCGGAACCTTTCTTATCATTAGTTTCTCGCATCAGTACAGCAACAAATCGTCTCGTTTCTGATAACTATAAAAATGAGAGCTGGAAATAACCATAAATGATTCAGAAATGTACGACTTATATAAATACAGACTTCTTTTGATCAGACATTATGTTAAAGTTATGCTCTGAAAGATGTTAATGACTCTATTAAACATATTCCTCTTCTGCCTATGTACAACAGCACTTCAGTATTTTGGGTTATCGTTATTATTATTATTATTATTATTATTATTATTATTATTATTATTATTATTATTATTATTATTATTATTATCATCATCATCATCATCATCATCATCATCATCATCATCATCATCATCATCATCATCATTATTATTGTTATTATAAATATCTAATATTCGGTCGGCGAGCCAGCTGGGTCGTTAATATGGCGGACAAAATGCTTAGCGCCATTTGGTCCGTCTTTACGTTCTGAGTTCAAATTCCACCGTGGTCGACTTTGCCGTTCAACAATTTCGCGGTCGATAAATTAAGTACCAGTTGCATACTGGGTTCGATCTAATTGACTGGCCCCTCCCTCAACATGTCGGGCCTTGTGCCTTTAGTAGAAAGGATTATTATTATTATTATTATTATTATTATTATTATTATTATTATTATTATTATTGTTGTTGTTGTTGTTGTTGTTATTATTCGGTCGGTGAGCCGGCTGAGTCGTTGGTAGCCGGGAAAAATGCTTATCGGCATATCTTCCGGTCCTTTACAGTTTTGAGCTCAAATTCCAATGGGGTTGACTTTGCCCTTCAACCTATCGCTAGCGATAAAATAAGTACCAGTCATGCAGTGGAGTCGATGTAATCGAGTAACCTTCTTCCCCTTCCCAATTTGGACCTGTATGCTTATATTAACGGATGATAGGATTAAAGGTTATTGCTGTTATTTGTTTTATTATAGTCAGGGCGGTGAGCTGGCGCAATTGTCAGAGTATTGGAAAAAAAGCTTTGCAATGTTTGTTCCGATTCTTTACATTCAGAGTTCAAATCCAATCGACTTACACATTCTCTTAAAGATTGCTGGCCTTGTGTCAAAATTAGGAAGGTGGCTGTATGTTGCCTGAATTGTTTTGCGTGTCGAAAAAAATGCTTAGCGGCATTTCTTCCGCTTCTTTATATTCTGAGAATGAATTCCAACTGGGTCGACTTTGATTTTCATTCTTTCGGTGGTGGTGGTGCGGGTGTCGAATACATAAAGTATTCGCTGTAACCGACCTGCATCCTCCTCTTGTAAATATTGGCCCTGTACTAAAATGTGAAACCATTGTTATTGTTACAAAACGGAAAGAAACATTAAACACTTCCAAGTATTTTTTTCGTGGCCTTTAACAAATTAACTTCAAATCTAGGTGGGATTAAATTTGATTATTATCCTTGAAGAGGGGACGTAATATACTGTCAATCAAGTACTGGGGTTACTTTAAATTTTTATACTCTTCCTTCACCGAAATGCTTTGACCTTGTGCTAATCTAGGAATCCATTGTTGGTGAGCTGGCAGAATCATTATAGCGTCAGAAATAATGTTTTGATGTATTTCTTCCGGTTCTTTACGTCCTGTACTCACACACACACACGCACACACACACACACGCACGCACACACACACACACACACACACACAGATACACACACACACACACGCATACACACATGTACATATATATATATATACATATACACACACACGTAAATGCAAGTGGTCTCTTTGTGTTCTCTTTCTCTAGTAAGGAATATGGATGACACAATGATTTCTACTACAGTCACAAGGCCTCAAATTTGGTAGAGAGGTGCACTACTGATACTTTATTTTATCGACTCCCAAAGGATGACAGGCAAAATTGATCTCGGTTGAATTTGAACACTGAACGTAAAAGTGGTCAAAACACTGCTAAGGTGTCTTGCACGACAAGAGAGCGATTGTACACCCGGGTGGACCTCGTTGTTATACAAATACTATTATAAAGATTAGGATAAAATGGAATCGAAACTAGAGAACTGCAATGGAATGCTATTACGGAAATGATCCTTGCAAAATAGGATGCTGTAAAATAATGTTTAAAATTTGGACAGAGAAGGATATCTTGAAACAAAATTAAATGATAGAAAGATCATTTAACCATAAATACATGGGCCATGCCCGTATTGAGTTACTCTGCTCTCTTTCTGAAATGGACAAATGTTGAGCTATACAGAACGTGGATAGAATAACTAGAAAGCGGCTCACGATGCACAACTTACTCCACCCTAAAAAAGATACTGACCAACTTTACCTGCGAAGAAAGAAAAGTGGCTGAGGATTGCTAAACGTAGAAGACACTAGAAAATATTGCGATGCTGGGCCTGAAAATTTATGTTGTGCAGAGTAAAGAAGGGAAACTATCGGCAGCCTGAGATACCGGAAAAATGACCGAAACAATTGGAGAAATGAAAGTGAAAAGATAGAAGATCCCAGCATACAACTGAAAGAAATGGAACTACATGACCAATTCGGAGTGAAGATCGCTTGCGCTCGTTGGCGGACGGGAACTTGAGACGAGACAAGGAAAAGCTAATTGTAGCGGCCCAGGAACAAGCTCTTAGGACAAACCTGATAAAGGCAAAGATCGACAAAACTAAGTCAGACAGCAAATGTAGAATCTAGAGGAAAGGAGACGAAAGTATTAACCACCTTTTTAGTGAGTGCAGTATACTAGCACAAAAGGAATATAAACGCAGACATGACTGTGTGGACAAAAGATTGCATGGGGATGTTAGCTGAGTGTGGCTTCGAAACAACAGAAAAGCGGTATGAAGACGAAGCAGAAGCTGTAATAGAACATGAAAATTACAAGATCTTGTGGGATTAACCATAGATGGTGATGATGATGATGATGATGACGATGATAATAATAATAATAATAATAATAATAATAATAATAATAATAATAATAATAATAATAATAACGATTTAACAACAACAACAACAGTAACAACAGCAACAACTACTACAATAATAATAATAATAATGATACTTTCTATAATAGGCACAAATCATGAAATCTAAAGGGAGGGGGTATAGTCGATGAGATCGATCCCAGTATGCAACTGGTACTGAATTTATCGACCCCGAAAGGATGAAAGGCAAAGTCGATCTCGGATGAATTTGAATAATAATAATAATAATAATAATAATAATAATAATAATAATAATAATAATGATAATAATAATAATAATAATAATAATAATAATAATAATAATAATAGGTAGTCATGATGGGCATATTGGGCTTCGTTTATTTTCCCCCAGTTTCACTTTGATGATATGCGCTGCTCTTTCACTCAATGATAACAATAATAACTGACGTTTTTTTTTTTTGCCCCCAAGAGACTTGCGAGGCAGACAGAGAGAGAAGAAAAAAACTAGGGATGTAAGCAACAGCTTTAGGCTTTGTAAACCGGTATAGAATTCCCAGTAAACATCAATAACCTTACCTTAACCGCAGTAGATTACACAAAACAACATCGAAATAAAGAATAAAATGACTCCACTATCGCTTGATTTAAACTTGTGTCTTCGGGCCTTTGAAATTCCAATAAGTTGTCTAAATTATATTTCTAATTTCATTTTTGTGTCTACTTTTATTCATTTTCTAAACATACTGATTATTTATTCATTTACTTATTTATTTATTCATTTATTTATTTATTTATTTATTTATTTATTTATATATTACATTGTTTGTTTATCGTAAATTAGTTTTGTTTCTTAGTAATTATTTTCGCTTTCTATACATCAAACATTACAATCTAGAAATTCATTTTGTGAATCAATGTAAAAGTTCTTTCTCTCTCTCTATCTTTCTCTCTCTCTCTCTCTTTTTCTCTCTCTCTCTTTCTCTCATTCTCTCCGCTTCTCTTTGTCTCTTTTCCTTCTTTCTCTCATGCATAGTCACACACCCACACCCACACACGAGCTCTTATGTGTGTGTATGTGTGGCTCTATGTAGAGAAATTTACGTTGATTTCATATACATCTATATCTACATATGCCCTCCGCCCATATATATACATACATACATACACACATACATACATACATGTATATATATATATATATATATATAT
>NC_068995.1:11322798-11327237 GCF_001194135.2 Octopus bimaculoides
GTATAGTTATATATGTATATACTTATGTACACACACACACACAAATGCATACTTATATTTATATAACGTATATGTGTATATACATTAAATATGTATATATACGTGCGTGTGTGTGTCCGCGCGCGTGTATGTCTGTATGCACACACACACACACACACACAAACACACTCACATTGGTAATTGTTAAAAATATTAAAAAGAAAAGAGACAAAGAATCTATTCTGAAGTAGTTTATTTATCATTATAGTTTTACATCTGAAATTAGAAATAAAAATAAAAGGAAAGAGAGACAAAAACAAAAAAAAAAAAAACAGATCGTATTTTCTTCCTCTCTTTCTTCTTGTTTTTTTTTTGCGCTGGGTCACTTAAGATGAAAGCAGTACAACTGAAGAGAGGCTATTGTCTGATATTTTTAGTTTACGAAGATAAATGAAAATATTGAGAATGAAATATCACAAAAAAATAAAAATTAAACAAAATAAAATGAGAAAAAAAATCGAAAAAATTCGTATATAACAGCTGTCTTGGAATTCGCACTGCCTGCTCAACCTTGAAAACATGATAAAATGAAATAAAAATAAAATCTAATGATATTTCTATAATTATGGAGGCTGTTCTTTAAAAATAACATATTGACACTATTGTATTCTGTGCTTTTGAAGAAGCTGTTCCTTTTGGCAACATTTCAAGAATGCATTTTTATTTTGTCTTTCAAGATGGATTCATTGTTTATCTTGAGACTTATAAAAAAGATAAATGAATAAATAAATGAGACATGGTAAGATAAAATAGGGTAAATTAAATGGGGCAAGTTTCTTATTTCGTTCTTATATTACGTTCTATTTTTTTGCTGTTTTTTTCTACAGTCGATGTAGCATTTACCCTAACGATATATTTTAGTTGAGGAAATCTTAAGGATTAATGTCAAAGAAGAGATTATACTGTTCTGTCTTGTATTATTCTATTAATGGAACCCTCAGAAAGGGTAACATGCAACACCCGTTTTTCATGCCCTTCAAGAATCAGAGAAGTTATTTTCGAGCCGAAGACCGGACCCCAAGTCTTTCAACATGGAGGATTCTGTTAAAGACACCCAGTGCCCAAGAAATGATGATAAAATGGGAAAGAACTGCAACTATCATCACGATGGCGTTTACATAAATTTTCCGCCTCCAGAATTTCGTCTTATTCTTAACTCTTTCTTAAGCTGTCGTCCTAAATTACAATTTTCCAACACTTCGGCTGCTGACCTTAATCTATTTGTGACGCAAGTAACATCTATGTGTGATGTAAGCAACATCTGACTAATCTTTAAGAATATTTGGCTGTGAAATATATCCCAGAGCTGACTGCTCTGTGTACAGTTAGTCACGTGAGAGGCGACTTGCAATATAATATTAAATTACTGAGATTTCTTTAAGAGTCACGAGAAAGTTTTATTTTTAAAGGACTGTGCAGTCATTGTGAAAATTTTAGAAAACTGCTTTGGATATTTGCATTTCACTAAAATATAATCCCTATAACATATATTTAGAAACGTTTAATCGATGGCTCAGTGGTTAGAAAGCCGGGCTTACAATCATGAGGTACTGAGTTCGATTCCCGGGCCGGGATGTATGTTGTCTTCTTGAGCAAGACACTTTATTTCAGGTTGTTTCTGTTCGCTCATCTGTAAAAATGAGTTGCAATGTCACTGGCGCCAAGCTATATTTGCTTTTCCCTTGGATAACATTAGTGGCTTGCAGAGGAGAGGCTGGTATGCATGGGTGGCTGTTGGTCTTCCAGAAACAACCTTGCCTGAACTTGTGCCTCGGATAGGAACTTTCTAGATTCAACCGCATGGTCATTTGTGACCAAAGGCGGTCTTTATCCCATATTTGATATCGACTACGTACACAGCAGGTATTTGCCAACTTAATGTGGCAGTCTCATGAAAGGGAAGAATGCTACTGCTATTTAGACTTAGGAAACACCGTTTCCATTTGGCCATGACACATTTTCTGTGTCCTTATGTGCTTATCTCCCATCTTTGAACACACAAAGACACAGAAAATGTGTCATGGCCAACTGGAAACGGTGTTTTCTAGGGCTAAATAGCAGTAGCATTCTTCCCTTTCATGGGATTGCCACATTATGTTGGTAATATACCATCAGATAATATTCTGCTTTGAATGTTGTTTGAAAGTATTTTACAATACCATTACTGCATTTGTTATCGGCCACTTATGCGTCGCATGCTTAGACGTTACATAGCAAACAGGCCAAGAAGCAAACCAACGAAAGGAATGAAATATACCGCAAGCATACACGATGAAATATCTGAGACAGACGATATCACCAAAAAAAAAAAAGACAGGAACATGAAAACCTTAATCCAAGAGAAGGCTACGTTTCCTAATGTGGAATGTATATTGGTACAACGAAACATGTGCTAGTACAGACGTGTCTGAAAAATACAGGCAATTCTGTTACTAGCTAGAGTCTTTTCTCGAGCCATGCCGTTCGTAAGTGTCAGAGATCACAACCTTTCACTGAACGAGAAGCTGCTTCGTTGCAGCCTCCAAAACCACCAATTTTGAAGGGTAACGGAAGGGATAAACCAGTTTCATGAACCCCAGTACTTAAATATTTCAACGACCCCGAAAGGATGGAATCAAAGCTGACTTCGATAGCATTTGAACTTCAAAAGGTAAAAAGCCAGAAGAAATGCTGCTTAGCCTTTTGATAGGTTTATTAGCGATTCCTGTCAGTCCACAGACTTTCACGGTAGGATAGTGGTACAATAAATCAGGATGTGCCTCAACTGAGATGCAACGATGTGGTTAAACGATATGTTTAAACATGCTTTGAGGAGAGAGAACATTGATATCTACAAGTGCTTATAGTAGCGCAGGATAGAAAAGCCATATAGGAAATCAGTCCACTAACGATAATACGAGAGGAGACTCCCAATATGGCCTGTCATCGTTGATATCGACTGAAAGCCTGAGGTGATGATACGATATTTGTTATCGACTACAGACTGGAGAAAGATAAATGCACACCTCGCAGGGTAATAAATGAATAAATATTAAAATGTATTTATTTCGATGTTCTCTCATTTCAGCTAATTTACCTTCCAACCTAATTGTAAAACATATAATCTTCAAATTGTGTGACTTGCCACCGAGAAACGATGCAATTCCATCAATATCCCTATTGAATGCCTGGCTACGAAGATGTGGATGTAAGCAACAACTACTCATTTCTCATTTGTTTTTCCTGGAATCCATTGATAGTCAGGATACTGTAGAGAGCATGTTGACGTTATTATTGCACATCTTGTAGCTATGTAACTAAAATCACATCACAGCAACGTGTCCATATATAGGCATGTCAAAGCGTATGAATAAAATAGACATTTTGATACATGTTAATATATATTGATATATTCTAGGGTATAAATTTGTCTTAATTTCGCTCATGTCTTCCTCTCTTATGTACACACATATACACATTCCCTTTTTCTCTCTCTCAATCTATCTTTGTATCTCTGTCTCCCTACTTGCTTGTTCGTCCGAATGACGTTTCCGTTTTCGTGCTTGTTCTTCTTAATTTTTAGGGTTATAATAATTGGCCATTTTTGTCATAGCTGAGACGACTAATTCCATTAATGAGGTGAAGCTTACAGTTCAACTGACAAGTAAAATGAACTGAATCGAAGATAATAAGTGGTTGGACATTCGTTAGTTTGGCGGCGGAATTATCAAGAACGTATAAAATGCACGAAGCATGAATTATAATCAGTCAACAGATATACTTTTCAATGATTTGAGTGGCATATTTATATCGCCATCCATGTTCATATACCAGAGGAATTGATTAGTCACATGAAAGCCGAGTTTCATGAAAAATATGTTTTTGGTGGCGTCGTATTTAATCGATTTTCCCATGGGACAAACTTATATAAATCTCTTCTACCCATGCATAAAGACAGCCCAGGTCTTGCAGATAAAATTGGGTAGAGGAAAGCCTGTTAGGAACACATTAGAAGGACTATATCTGTAACTGAACTCTCGAGCCGTGTCAAAGAGTGGCACGTTTATTGTCTTAGAATATTACTCATACGCGTAAGTCGGCAAGTTGGGGGCATCGTTAGCGCGTCGAATAAAAATATTTTGAGGTATTTCTTCCGGTTCTCGTTCTGAGGTCAAACTCCAGAGGCAATTTTTTTCTTCTTTTTGCTGTTCACCCTTTCAGGGTCGATAAAATGGCATTGTGTCAAAACTTGAAACCGATATTTTATAGACAGAGATGAAGTCAGTGAATTGGCAGAATCATTAGCGCATCGAACAAAAAGTTTTTAGCGGCATTTCTTCTTGCTATTTACATTTTGATTTCGAATACTTCCGAGATCGACTCAATATTCTATCCTTTGAGAGTTGATAAAAATAAATACC
>NC_068995.1:11327337-11332679 GCF_001194135.2 Octopus bimaculoides
TTAAATTCGGCTAATTGGTGGTGAGGTGGGGGGGGGGATCCCCTCCAAGCAGTTAATGTGGCTTCACACTCCAATCTCTCTGGAAAACAGTTAAATGAGACATTTCTATTAAAGTATGATATTTCAAACACCATCAGCTACATACAGACAAATTCGTGCAAAGAAGGGTGCCTCTATGTGGTAGCTAGATCTACTAAAAATAACAGCTATGTCTGAAATAAAATGCTCAGAGGATAATGAATGAAATGTATTTTATCATAAGTTTTTTTGACCGGTCTGACATCTTCCATAGACCTTAAAAATGTTTTACTTAACATAGTCAAGACCATGCTAGAGTATCGCCATCAGATCCGTTATCCATTCTCCTGGTGACGACTAAAATATATTACAGCATTGTAATAGGCCATTTTACAGAACAACAAGCCATCGCTCGCAAATGAATATTATTTGTAAGGTGCTATGCTTTCGGTAATTGTTTCAAACGCCTAGGTATTTAGGCGCTATTATAAACACACACTTTACTAAATCCATATTAACGCTTGGCTATCTTGGAAACTGTGTAATTCCGAGTTTTATTATACATGAACACAATGAAGACGGTGAATGAAATGTTTAGCTGTATTTCGTTCGTCTTTACGTTCTGAGTTCAAATTCCGCCGAGGTCGACTTTGCCTTTCTTCCTTTCGAGGGATCAATCAAATAACTACCAGTTACGCCCTGGAATCGATGTAATGGACTTAGCCCCTCCCTATAAATTTCAGGCCTTGTGCCTATAGTAGAAAGGATTATACATGAACACAAGGCGGTGTGTTGGCAGAATCGTTACAGCACCTGACAAAATACTTAGCCTCATTCCTTCTGGCCTTACGTTCCGAGTTCAAATGCCGTTAGGGTCGACTTTACCTTCCATTCATTTCAGTGTTGATAAAGTATGTACCAGTGAAACACTAGAGTCGATGTAACCGAGTTACCCGTTGCCCCATATTTCGGGCCTTGTGCCTATAGCAGAAATAATCACACGCTAGTCCAAGGTGGATTACGCTAGCCCAAAGGGATTAAGTCGATTATATCGACCCCAGTGCGTAACTGGTACTTAATTTATCGACCCAGTAAGGATGAAAGGCAAAGTCGACCTCGGCGGAATTTGAACTCAGAACATAAACACGGACCTAATACTGCTAAGCATTTTGCCCAGCATGCTAACGTTTCTGCCAGCTCGCCACCTTATGACAAACAGATAATGCATTAACAGAATCGTTAGAACTTCGCAAATAATGCATTGTGTCATTTCTTCCGACTCGCTACGTTGTAAGTTCAATTTCCTCCGATGTCAGCTTTGCTTTTCATCACTCCGGGGTTGTTAAAATAAAATACCAGTCAATTACCGAGGTCGATGTCGGTACCGACTAATCGGCTTCAGGCAAGTTTCCTGGCCTTGAGTCGAGATTAGAAACCATTTAGAGAGAGAGAGAGAGAGAGAGAGAGAGAGAGAGAGAGAGAGAGAGAGAGAGAGAGAAAATAACAAGCTCTGTTTAATGCAGAAATCTCAATCTTTCTTAACCCTCTTAATGTACACTCACTGCAAACTAATTACTTGTCAAACAGATATCCATTGAATTTTACTGCACCACTTTTAGATCCAGTTATTAAAGCCACACGTGTCTCATTATTCATTACACCTGCAGTCAATCAACTCGTATTTCACCCTCTCTCGTTACGTTTTATTCCACATTAACTAGCCCTAACCAGTTTTCTGACTCCAGTTAATTCTTCCAGTCCGTGGATGTTGACAACTGTCAAAATGTGACAAATTCTTCGTTCCTTGCAAAAGCAAACAAAATGGTTGGAGCTATAATTTTTTAGTCATTATCCAGAGATATTGCCTTCTTCAAATGGACCGTAATATTCACAGTAAATACTCGAATTTCTCTTCTCTTTTATTTAATTTAGTTATTCCAAATGAGTTCTCAAAAATAATTTCCTTTCGGTGTGCTTGATTTTTATTGCAGCTTTGGACAGGATTAGTGGAATAGTAGAAACGTAAGAGCTTCTGACAAAAATGTCATGTGGAATTTCTTCTGATTCTTCACGCCTGAGTTTAAATCACGTTGAGGTCATCTTGGCTTTTCATCCTTCCAGGGTCGATTAAATAAAACACAAGTACTGTACTAGATTCAGTGGTATCGACTATACCCACCTCATCTCAAAACTTCTAATTTTATGCCAAAAAAAAAAAAATGCGAAGTGCCGGTAGATGTGATTAGTATTTGATCTCGGATCTCCAGATTCGCGAGTACTGGAAAGCTTCCACTTATTCTTTTCTACTGTAGACACAAGGCCCGGAATTTTAGGGGAGGGGGCTAGTTGATTAGATTGACCCCAGGACGCAACTGGTAAGTGAAAGGCAAAGTCGACCTCGATGGAATTTGAACTCAGAACGTAAAGACAAACTAAATACCGAAATAAGCATTTTGCCTGGCGTGCTAACGATTCTGCCAGCTCGTTGCCTCAATAATAATAATAATAATAATAATAATAATAACAACAACAACAACAACAACAACAACAACAACAACAACAACAACAACAACAACAACAACAACAACAACAACAACAACAACAACAACAACAACAACAACAACAACAACAACAACAATCCTTTCTACTATAATCACAAGGAAAGCCTGAAATTTTTTGGAAGGAGACTAATCAATCACAGAGGGGACAAACAAGGACAGACAAAGGGATTAAGTCGATTACATCGACCCCAGTGCGTCACTGGTACTTAATTTATCAATCTCGAAAGGATAAAAGGCAAAGTAGACCTCGGTGGAATTTGAACTCAAAAAGTAACGACAAGCGAAATACCGCTGAGTATTTTACCTGGCATGCTACTACTTCTGCCAGCTCGCCGCCTTTGAGATGATGTAATAATGTCTAGTAATCACATGTAATAGTATCTTGTCATCGTTGAAGAGTCCAGAAACCTAGATTCACAGAGTGCCATGTCAGCTTATATGAAATCGATGAGTGGTCACGAGTGAGGCTTCTTTTATCTGTGGATTTCTCTATTTTGCTTTCCTTAGCTGCAAGTTATAATAAATTGATCCTGTGTTTCGTTTGAAGATATTAATGATCAATTTTGCTTTCTTGCAATTTAAGCCAACTTATCGGAAAATTTCAAATCTACTAAACACATTTCCCGCCTCAAAGCATTATGTAAGAGCCTGCATGCGCATTTTATGATATGCTGGAAATAGTAGCCAAATCTACCTTGTATCTCATCCTACCGTTTTACGAAAATAAACGAAGCACTCGTTAGGCAACGTTGTGTCTAAGAGACTAAGGTGGATGGATGTTCACACACAAAAACAAAAAAAATGTCTTCGATGCATAGTTAGAGGGGGTAATCAGTGTTTAAATCTGAAAATATATTTCCAAATCACGACCTAAGAATAAGAGAAACCAAAGAGGCTAATGCTGACATTAGTATGTATATATATTCTTACTTCTTATACGGCTTTCAAAACTTTAGTCGAAGAATTCGAGCGCAATAATTATTCGAAATCTGGTAGTTTTAAGTCTGTCGAACACAAAAGGAAATTACGATGACGTAAACAAACCAACAATGGTTGTTAAGCGGCAGTAAGAGGCAAACACAAAGACTCACATAGACACACACACACACACACACACACACACACACGTGTACACACATGCACACTCGTACACGCGCACTCGGGAGCGCACACATACAGGCGATGGCCCTGCACTCAATTTCCTCTGTACCAAATTTCCTCTGTACCAAATTTCCTCTGTACCAAATTTCCTCTGTACCAAATTTCCTCACAAGCTATTGTATACTTCGGGGCTATAGAATATCCTCGCCTAAAGTGCCGCTAAGTCACTACGCCGTAAACAAACCAATACCGGTTGTCAAACAACGATACCCACCCCCCACACACACACAAGACTTTCTTGACATATATAATAGTAGCTGTTATAATTAGAGCATATCGTATGAACAATTAAATCCGAAATAAATCTGGATGACTTTGTCATTATATTATGAATATTAAGGCTACATTATTACACAGAGTGATATTTATCTTTCTCTAATTCTTGCCTGTCGCATAAGATACGAAATTATGACTACAAACCAGTGAATTATTCATCAATGTTAAAGCATAGAAATATTTTACGGTCATATATATATAAACCATTACTTGTATTACAAAATGAGTTCAAATTCCGGTGAGGTCGATTTTGCCTTTCATCCTTTCGGGGTCGAAAATTTATGTACCAGTTGCGTACTGGGGTCGATCTAATCGACTGCCCCCCCCCCACCTAAATTTCAAGATTTGTGCATATTATAGAAAGAATTACCGAAATTTTTTGGCGAGGGAATTTGAAAGAGTTTGACCAACGCTATTCAGCTTCACGTAAGAGTGACAAAAAGATCTACCACATACAGCAATCTCTCAACCAAAAGGTTTGCTATCTTCACTTATCTCTCTCTTTCCTTCTTGCCTCGTTAGACCAACGTTATTCAGATTCAGTTAGACCAACGCTATAAGATTTCGACCAACGCTATTCAGCTTCACGTAAGAGAGAAAAAAAGATCTACTACATACAGTAATCTCTCAACAAAAAGTTTGCTATCTTCACTTAACTCTCTCTTTCCTTCGCTGTTTTGTATTCCCTAAATTGTAACTATTACGTATTTATCTCCTTATATTTTTTTTGCTCTTACTTTTCTAAGTCACAAATATTCATTACTGGGTTTTGCATGTGTTTTATTGTCCCTAGCAAAACCTTCTTACCTGTGGACATATACTCGTTAATCTATAACCACGAAAGAGTTAATAACTGCCATTAATAATACTGCTTCTGTTCTCGCGATCTTTCCTTATTCTTCTGCCTCGTATTAATTCGATGTTTTAACCTCCGACATTTCTTTACAATGCCAGTGAAGATGTTTAAATATACTGAAAAAAATATTCGCTCCATACGCTTTGTTGTGTTTCTGGTAATTCTCGTGTCGAGTTTATAGCCAAACATACTGAGCGAGTTTTCGATGAAGCTTTCACTGACGCGAAGGAGACAAAGAAAGAAGACCAAACAGTAAGAGAAAGAGAGGGAGAGAAAAGAGGGGGGATAAACAGAGAGAGAGAGAGAGAGAGAGAGAGAGAGAGAGAGAGAGAGAGAGATAGAAAGAAACAGAAATATGGTGGGGGCGGGAACAGAGAGGGAGAGGGATAGAGAGAGATCATGAGACATACAGTGTAGCTATAGGATAGATGATGATTGAATTCTCATACAAAAAAATTGAATCGTGTGCT
>NC_068995.1:11332778-11333390 GCF_001194135.2 Octopus bimaculoides
TATATATATATATATATATATATATATATATATATATCCAATAATATTAGCACAAAGTTTCTAGTTTCTGCTATTTTATTTTCGCTACTACACTAAAGAGAATATAGCTCAAAGGAATGTGTACATAATAACATACCATAATAAACTCACTGTGTTATTATTGTTGTTGTTATTGTTATTGCTGTTGGTGGAGGTAGTGGTGGTATTGGCTGTAGAGCATTTGTTGTCGTTGTTGTTGCTGTTATTATTATTATTATTATTATTATTATTGACAGTATTGGGACTGAGAACTGGAAAATGAAAATATAGTTTATTTCCATTAACTCCGAAGACTCCAGACAAAAAAAAAAAAATAAATAACAAAATAAATAAATAACAAAATAAATAAATAAGATAAAACAAAACGAAAACAAATGCAAGAAGCACGAAAAATCGACAACAACTTTTTCTCTTCAGATAGCAGGAGTGTTCAATAATTCGTATGACTGCAGTCTCTGTTGAGACTCGGTGTGTGTGTATGTGTATGTATATATATATATATATACATACATACATACATACATACATATATATATATATATATATATATGTATATATATACGTATGTATATA
>NC_068995.1:11333522-11335049 GCF_001194135.2 Octopus bimaculoides
ATATATATACATATATATACATACATACATACATGCATCTATATATATATTTGAAGTAGTTCAACGATGAGAGAACGATTTTTCAGAATAGAACCACCTAGAGCTCCCGCAACCATTGATAGCACATTTGTCTCGTTTTCTTCAGACTTCTGATATCTCCAGCCTACATTTCTCGAACTTCCTTATATATTATTTCATCCCTTATGACCCTTCCCTACCAAATCTTCATAGCAAATACGAAAATAAAAACATTATTGGCAGCCATAATATCGGTTTGAAATCCCAACACGTTGTATTTCTTTATTTCCTTTTTGCCCAAAATCACAATGTTCTGATATCAAAAGTATTCTATGGGAAACTTGAGCTACATATAGTTTGAATAGAGTTTCGACTGGCGGTATGAGAGAACTGTGTCACGGTAGATACTATTTTCCGTCAGGTTTGTATTCTTTGCTGCTGTTGTTGATGTGCAGGTCAGCGAGGAATCGATTAAACATATGATCGAAAACATGCCTACTATTCGTACTCACTGTGTATCTAGAACTACATTTCATAATGTGTTTAGTGTCGTTCGGTTTTGTAAGAAAACATTTGAGGGAGAATTTGGATGCTATTATTAGCAGTGTGAGCGACGCGGTAAAGGATTCTTCATAATCTCCATTTTGATTGCTTCTTTTATTATCTCATTGTTTCCCGTTTGTCTTATTTGCCTTTTCCTTCGTCGTTCCTTTTGTTTTCCTTGTTTTCTTATACTATCCCCCACACCTAGTTATCTCCTTCGTTTTCCTCTTATTGGCTCCTTTATTGATTCCTTTTGTCTCTAGTACTCTCCTTAGTTATCTCCCTTGTTAACTCCTTTGTAGTTTTGTTGCGATGCCAGTAATATTTGTGAAAAGCGGTTGAATCGTTCGCAGGCCAGGTAAAATGTTTAGCGGCACTTCATCTGTCTTTAATTTCTAAGTTCAAATTCCGCTGAGGTCGACTTTGCTTTCATACTCTCGAAGTAGATAACATAAGTACGAGATGAGCACTGAAATCAATGTAATCGGTTTACTCCGACCTTGAAATTAATGCACTTCTATCAAAATTTAAAACCAATATTTATTTGGAAAAGGAATGTTAAAAATGAGTCATGGTAACATCAGTAAAATTCCCGTAAGAATATATTTTAGATTCTTGCTGTTCCAATTGCAAGAATCCGGAATATACTAACGGGAAACTAGACACATCGATAATACCTCTGACATCAATAGTAAACATGTTGTCACTCAACGATTGGAAAGAGCAATTAAGTATTCTTCAGATCATATTTTCCAATCTTAGTAATCGAAGTGTTAGAGTTCTTGCTTCTCAATACATCGGAACTAGACGGGTTGATAGCACTGCGTGGCACCTTGGGCAAGTGTCTTCTACTATAGCCTCAAGCTGACCAAAGCCTTGTGAGTGGATTTGGTGGACGGAAACTGAAAGAAGCACGTCATATACATACATACATACATACATACATACATATATATATATATATAT
>NC_068995.1:11335233-11339334 GCF_001194135.2 Octopus bimaculoides
ATATATATGAATGTATGTATGTATATATGTATGTATGTATGTATGTATATGTTTGTGTGTCTGTGTTTGTCCCTCAGCATCGCTTGACAACCGATGCTGGTGTGTTTACGTCCCCGTCACTTAGCAGTTCGGCAAGACAGACCGGTAGAATAAGTACTAGGCTTACAAAGAATAAATCCTGGGTCGATTTTCTTGACTAAAGGCGGTGCTCCAGCATGGCCGCAGTCAAATGACTGAAACAAGTAAAAGAATAAAAGAATTAAACCCAGAAAATATGAAAAATGGCTAATATTTCCTTCAAACGTTGCTTTTGTTACGTTTATTCAAACCCCTTAGAATTCCTCTGAACATATGATGCTCTCCCACTACTCTTGTTCGTGATCAGAGATGCACATATTGTGAAACAGTGAAGGACATTTTTAAATAGTTAAGGTCAAGCAACTGACAACCAACTCTGTGGTACTGCGCAGAATATTCACTATAACGATATTTCTGCTTCAGCAAATCAGAGCTAAATCTGTCTGAAATGTTATGGAAAATAGGCCAGTTTCAAAACATTGATGTCCAGGTCAAAAAACCGAAGTTTGAAAGGAATGGTAGTCATTTGATTAGATTTATAGATAACAAATAAGAAATAAAACTTATTGACCAAAGACGATAAAAATAAATAAATAAATAAAAACGTTGTTATAGTGTGATTGATCGATAGCATCGTGGTTGACATGCGGTTTAATAAAAACAACAACCTCAGAGATATGCTCTTAGATATTTGATAGTTTCGTCAGATTTTTAAAGCCCATAATTTCAGCGACAAAATTTAATCTAATATGGACAAAAATCTTTCGCGTTAACGGGACAGCAAACCAACAATATTTGACATATTCAAACAAGACGTCGTAGCGAATTATATAGCGAAGAATATAGAATATCTATAATTTATGCAATATTATTGACGGATATCACCGATGTCGTTTATATTCTGTCTTGATGTTTGATATCTATGTATCAGAATAACCGACATTAATTCCCACAAAATATAATTGGAGATATAGCATACAATAGCATAGCATAGTAAAACATCATTGAACGTCTGGCCACTCACTTTTATATTCGTGAAGAATACGTCACGTGGTTCTCATATGGAACCAGTTTTTGCCTGTTTTATGTCAGATTATTCCGATTTCCAATTTGATCTATTTTTAGAATTAAGCCGAAGAAAATTTTTGGTGGATACACACACACACACACACACACACACACATATATATAGCAGTTTACCGCTGTCTGGAGGATGGAAAACTAAGCGGCAATACACAAACCACCACAAGCACACACATACACGCACTCACACCGATATGTGAATATGTATATCTGTATATAACTATATATGCACATATATAGTTGGAATTGACAAGAAGAAAAAACAAAACAAAACAAAACAGAAGACGAAGACGGTTGTGTAAACAACAGATATATATATATATATATATATATATATCTGTAAAAATATGTGACACTTATTCAGTAGCCATGATAATACTCCGAATTTCGGATGCCAGGGTGTTTTATCATGGCTACCGAATAAGTGTTACATATTTTTACAGATAAATTCCTCTATTTGCATAATATCGAGGTCTCTTTCTTTCTTTTGTTGCCATTCCTGTCAAATATATATAAATGTTTCGAAGACAAATTTGGTATTATTCCAGAAGGAATAATACCAATGTTTTGTTAGTTTTAACAAAATTAATGTTAGTATTTTCAATAAGTGGATTTGTATTTAACAACTTATTATGCGAAGAGATGATTTGTGAAAGATTTTTTGTGTTAGAAAAACCTATCCTAATTCGGTGTGAGTTAATAATCGAATAGTATCTTCAATTTCTTGGGAAATTCTTTTCTAGAGCTTCACAAAACTGGTAAGGGAGGTTGGATTTGATCTGATTACCATGTGGAATTATTTACCAAACAGTTTTGCTGGGACATACCTTGTTATTAGGGTAATTACCTTTAAAATTCCTCAGTGTACCTTTATAATGCAAAAAGGGTCTTAAATAACGGTTATCTCCCTTACGTTGCAGAAATACATTACTCGATTTGGTGTTGGTATTCAAAATTAAATTAAAATTGTTAATATCGTTACAAATTTGCTCAGACTTGTACCTAGGAGGGAACTTTCTAGGCGCAACCCCATGATCATTCATGACCTCAGGGGCTCTTTACCCTTTAACTTTTACCCCGCGTCATACAAGAAAAAAAAAGCCTTGATTGGAATGGTTGAAAGACAATAGAAAAAAACTGTTTACATTAGTCTGAAAATAGTGGCGAACTGAATCAGATAGACTTTTGCTCAAGGAACAAGTGACTGGTATCGGTTTATAAAGCAGACAACCCTAGACCCTAAACCTCGACAAGTGGAAGAAATGTATCATTTATATATTACCACAGGAAGAAGAATTGAGGCATTAGTCAAATCGACTCTTTGATTTCATTCGACTCTTCCTTTTTATACATATACCATATGGATATTAAACAGGTATGGTGATAATACACATCCTTGACTTACACATCTTCCGATCTCTGCTGGTTCTGACAATTCTATTTGTATATTTTGATAGTTGTATTTTGGTTCCAATATAAGAAGCAAAAATCCGAATGTCTTTTCCTTTCATGCGGCTTTTTCTAAAGAGGTGACGAGACCTTTGCTGTCTATGCAGTTGAATGCCTTGGCATAATCGATAAAGCAATCAAACAGACCTATCCGCACTTGCATTTGCTTTTGTGCTAGAATGTTCAACTAAATGCCAATATAAATTGCCATATTGTAAACTGTTTGAAATGATATCTTTTAATATAATGTTTCATATAACTCTGGATTAGATCGATCTTCATATTTTTGTGTACTCAAATCTCAAGGTTGTCATATCCAGTTGGAGTAGAGAGTTTGTTTTAAGGCGATTTTGCTTAGAAACAATAGAACGTTACTCCTTAAAGGTGATTAGAAACATAATTATGAGTAGCAAAGAGGCATAAATACTGCACCTATGCAAGAATATATAACGAATTGCGGTGAATAAACTGTCGTCTAAATTACGCAAAAATGAAAATAATACTGACATCTCATTTTTACAGACATATTTACCAAGATTACATAAAAGTATCTTGGAATAACAAAGAGTAAATTTATTCAATTAAATCACCATTGGTTTCAACCTTGGCCTCCAGACGACTTTGAAATCTCCTGCAACTCTTCTGTATGGTCCCCTTGTTTAAGTTGGTGAATGCTGCCATAATCCTTGCCTTCAGTTCATCTTTGGTGTTACAAGGAGTTTTGTTGGTCTCTTGCTCAACTGCACCCCGCACATAATAATCAAGGGGGTTTCAGCTTGAGGAGTTAGGTGGACAGATGTTAGGGGTGATATGGTCGCAGAAATTGTCCTACAGCCATGACTGGGATCTCCTGCTTGCCAGACATAGAGCGTTCCAGCAGCCTCCGTCTTGACCCAGGGCAGCACTACCTCATCCAGGGCCTTGATGTAGACCTCCGTGTTGAGACTGAGGCCATGTGGGAAGATGAATGGAGGCATAACGTCGCCATCACTAGTGATCACTCCAAACACCAGGATGTTCATTGGATGTTTGATTTATGCACTGGTGTATATGCACTGTCCTCTGATTGACACCAAAACAATCTGGAATGTTCATATTGGAGTTTCCAGCGCGAATGCCAAGTAGTACAGCATGTTCTTTCCAAATTCTGGTATAGTGAATTGCGTCGTAGTGATGGTTTCTCACAGACGGTGCCCAACTGACTCTACTATACTGTATAGTCGAGAACATCAAACACAAACAATGCGCGAAATGAAAGATATAGAATGGCGACAATTCAACCATCGCAGCCTGTATATGTATGTGTACACACACGCGCACGCACACACACACGCACGCACACACACACACACACATACACACACGTATGGGTGCAGATGTGGCTGTGTGGTAAGAAGTTGGCTTGGTTCCAGGTTCTGTCCCCTTGCGTGACACCTTGGGTCGACCCGATCCTTCTGTGTGGACTTAGCGGAAAATAAGTATCCCGTCATA
>NC_068995.1:11340159-11340969 GCF_001194135.2 Octopus bimaculoides
TATATATATATATATATATATATATATATGCATATATACACACATATTTGCATATCTATATACACACATTGATATATCAGTAGTAATACTCTTCTTAGTAACTGGATTCCAGTTAATCCAATATTTTGATCTACTCTACTTCGATTATATACGGCGATGATGGTGTGCATAATATATATGGCTGCCTATATTTTTGCCGCCCTTCAATGCTTTGAGTTCAAATCTGACAAAGGTTAATTTCGCCTTCCTTTTTTTCTTTTTTTTTCCCTTCCCTTTTATATTTGTTCTACTGATTCCTATATAACACGGCAGGCATATTCCATAGACAATTCAATTGAGAATACTTCTTCCCTGCATATTTATGGTTTTATGCCAATATAAGGAATCAATAATTGGACTCCTGAATATCGTGAAGAACGGAATATTCCCGATAACCTTTATTCTCGTCCGTGTAATTCAAAATCTCACCAGATACAAACGATTGCTCTAATGAGAAGTATGAACATCCAAAGAAAAACTCCTTCTCCGTTTCCTCTACATACGATTGGTTCATACACATTCTCACATTAACATATATTCGTACATGTACACACATTTGTACATATACAGTTACATGCACTTACACACAGAGTCATAGTCAAATTCATAAATATATTCCTATATATTTCTTTACATACACACATAGACATACGCAAACAATACGCATATACAAAGATTAATATAGAGAAGCATTCATATGCACACCTACACACAAGACATCAAATACGTATATACCAAAACATGTATGAATTGTGTATATATGTATATATA
>NC_068995.1:11341137-11342951 GCF_001194135.2 Octopus bimaculoides
TATATATATATATATATTCACATATGTATATGTATGCATACGTACCCACAGAAGCATTGGTAGGCACACCTACACACAAAAACATCACATACACATGTACGAAAACATATATAACTTGTATATGTATATGTGTGTGTTTGTGTGTGTGTGTATGTATGTACTAAACATATATAGATGTATGTATATATGCATATATGCACATAGGTGTATGTATATATGTACATAGGAGCATGTATGTATGTACGTATGCATGCATGTATGTATGTATCTATCTGTCTATCTATCTATCTATCTATCTATCTATCTATCTATCTATCTATCTATCTATCTACATATATGCGTAGATACATACATACATACATACATACATATATGCGTATATATACATACTTAGATCCTCTCACATATAATTATATCGAAGGCTCTTTATTGTGGTGGTGAATGGAAAATATAGATATATATCTATGTAAACATTTATGCATTTCGCTATATAAACAAAGGCCTACACACACACACACACACACACACACACACACACACACACACACACACACACACATATAAGTATATATATGTACGCCTATATAATACAGTAAATAATATATAAATCTATGTTATACAAATATTATACATAATATATATATATATATATACATATCAATGCATAAGGTTGTGTATGCGTGCGTAAGTGTGTGTGTGTGTGTTTGTGATGTGTGTGCTTGTATATGTAAACACACATGCAACACCGTACGAACGTGTACTAAAATATCCAGTAAGTATATACATTCTCACTGTATGTATACACTCGACAAATAATACAGAAGCTATTAAAGCTGTAGAGCCGTACAATATGTTTAGTGACAGCCTGGACTTGTAGAACCGGTGATGGAGTTTACAGGAATATGATGACGAATGAAATACTAATGGTGCTGCTGCTGCTGCTGCTGCTGCTGATGATGATGGTGGTGGTGGTGGTGGGGTTGATGACCACGTCGAGTGTGGTGATGGTGGTGGGGATAAAGGCGCAGGTGGGGACGAGGATGCTGATGAAGGCGCTGTGGTGCTCGTAGTGACAGCGGTCATAATTGTGGTGATGAAGATGATGATGTTGATGTTGATAATAATGGTGATGATGATGATGGTGATGGTGATGATGATGACGATGATGGTGATGATGATGAGGATTAAAATGGCTACACTGATGACGGGGACGACGAGGACGGAGACGACGACTACGACCACGATGACAATGGATGCGATGATGCTGTGTACGACGATGATGATGATGACGACTACGGTGATGATGATGATGATGATGATGATGATGGTGGTGCTGATGGTGGAGATGATGATGATGAAGGTCGTGGTTTTTGTTGTTGTTGCTACTGTTCCTGCTACTGCTGCTTCAACTGTTGCTGATGTCGCCGCTGCTGCTGCTGCTGCTGCTGCTGTTCGTAAAAAGGTTGATGACGCCGCGTGGGCGGTGATGAAGTCGTCGATGATGAACGTGGTGTAGTTGGTGATGGTGATGGTGATGGTGGTAGTGGCGGTAGTTTTGGTGGTAGCAGTGGTGTTGATGGTAAGGAATTAGATCATGATGATCTCGATGTTAATTTCGATGAAGGCGGTAGTGGTGGTGTAGGTGGTTGATGATGATGATGATGATGGTGATGATGATGATGATGGTGATGGTGATGATGATGATGGCGATGGTGATGATGATGATGACAGTGATGATGAAGATGATGGTCATGATGATGATGGTCATGATGATGATGGTCATGATGATGATGATGGTGATGATGATGATGGTG
>NC_068995.1:11348687-11349847 GCF_001194135.2 Octopus bimaculoides
GAAGATGTCTTTTAGAAATCACAGCAAACGTTTTAATTTGTTATTTTTTTTTATTCGTTTAGAAAATCAATATAGAGCATTCATTCCAATCATCATCATCATCATTAACGTCTTCATCATTCCCACCACCACCATCATCATCCCTATCCCCAACTTCCTCCTCCCCCTCCTCATCATCACCAGCACTATCACTCATCGTTAGATTTCAATAGCAGTCCATCAGAATCTTCCTTGATCCACGAAAGCTTTCATAATCCAATTCCCGACCCATTGTTGGACGACTGATCAGGGACATTGTTAGGATTTGAATGCCTCAATAGAATTTGAATTCAAAACGCATATTACTGTAGCAGATACCGAAAAAAACTACGGCCGACGTTCATCAAATAATATTAATAATAATAATAATAATAATAATAATAATAATAATAATAATAATAATAATAATAATAATTATTATTATTATTATTGTTATTATTATTATTATTATTATTATTATTATTATTGTGGATGTCCTAGGTATGATAAGAAAGAGATGTCAAAAATACCTAGATAAAATCCCAGGAGAACCATGCGTCAAAGGAATCCAAAAGTTTGTGCTGACAATTACTGCCCACATCCTTAGAAAGAAACCTATCAATTGAAATTTCTGTGTTGTGTAACATCTCTTACCCTTCAGTTGCTCTAGGACGCTGGGTGTGACTCGGTAAGTGATCGTAACAAACATGCAGATTAAAACTAAATAATGATGATGATGATAATAATAATAATAATAATAATAATAATAATAATAATAATAATAATAATAATGTCCTCATGCAGTACCAGGCAGTGACTCTGATGGCTTCTGATCTTAAGTGATTAGAAGTGTTATCATGTACATGTTTTGTGTTGGTATAATAGATGTGCTGTAGCAAATATTTTGTTCAATACCACAGATTTGTTTGTCAGTTGTTTGACCTTAACCAGTTGAGTGTTTAATTAATCGACCCCGAAAGGAGAAAAAGCAAAGTCGACCTTGCCGGCATTTGAACTCAGAACGTAAAGATTGACGAAATACCGTTAAGCATTTCGCCCGGCGTGTTAACGTTTCTTATTTCTTTACTGCCCACAAGGGGTTACACACAGAGGGGACAAACACGGATATATATATATATATA
>NC_068995.1:11350249-11350987 GCF_001194135.2 Octopus bimaculoides
TATATATATATATATATATATATATATATATATATATATATATATGTATGTATGTATGTCTATATGTATATGTATGTATATGTATATATATGTATATCTATATATGTATGTATGTAATGCATGCATGTATATATACGTATATGTATATACATCGAAAGTGAGTGAGAGAGCTATATATGTAGTGTGTGACGCATAGTGTACTTCAGTTACAGTTTACTCAAGTTTATAAGATATATTATTCATATTATCAGCAGAAGTCAATTCACACAAACACACACACACACACACACACACATACACACACACAAACAAGCGTACGTGCGCACACACGCATACACTCGCACACACACATACACATATACACTCCCCCCTAGTCCACACACACACACGTATCAAGCATGATTTATGTTCGATCAAATTTATTGTCCAGAATTTAATATACGACGACATGTTTCTTTAGATAATTTAAAAAGAAAAGTATGTTATGCGCGCACGAGCGTATGTGGTGTGCAAGCATGCATGCATGCGTTTCTGAGTGTGCGCGTGAGTGTGTGAGTGTGTGTATGTGTACGTGTGTGCATGTCTGTATGTACGTGTGTGTGCGTGTACTTGTAATCTTCAAGTTCCGATACCTGTCAAACGTCATCTGATTAAAATTCAACATAATTTTCAGAAAAGGAGAAAAAAGAAACAACCTAAAACAGCCATGAATAAATGTTACCCTCTGTCTGTCCGTCT
>NC_068995.1:11351198-11358465 GCF_001194135.2 Octopus bimaculoides
ATATATATATAAATTTACAAATACTGAATAATTAAGTCTAGATTTCGAATATTAATTTATTCAAGAAAACGATGATAGGTGATAATAAAACAGTACTAGCCTAAATAATTTTCACCGAACTGTTTTCTCCTCACCATATCTTAATAAAATATTCATGTATGTTTATTTTTAGCAAATAAACGAAACGTTGCAAACACTCAACTTTGGAAATAATATATTTTATGCAACCAAGGTTGCATTGAGCACAGCCATTTTGTTTTATTCTAAAGGCAAGCTTATCATATTACGGTCATCCATTTTTACTTTCTACCGATAAAGAGGGTTCTCTTGAAATGTTATCACTAATTAACAACACTACAGTAATTAATCATGTTGACATAATCCTCTTTTATACCATAATCGAGCCTAAGTATGTGTCAAATAAAAAAAAATGACAAAAAAAAAATGAATAAAACAAAGGAAGAAAAAGGAAGAGGAATAAACGCAACGGACGGATAAAGGAGGCGAAAAAAAAAAAGAAAATAGAGTTGCTACTGCTGCTAATGTTGTTGTTGTTGTTTCTGATAATGAAGTACAGAAATCTTTGCAATGACGTTATCATTCCGCTGCTACTGATACTACGACTACTATTACAAATGACAAATAATAATAATAATAATAATAATAATAATAATAATAATAATAATAATAATAATAATAATAATAATAATAATAATAATGATAATAATAATAATGATAGTAATAATTTCTACTATAGGCGCAAGGCCTGAAATTTGGCGGGAGGAGGCTAGTCGATTACATCGAGCCCAGGGGTTTCACTGGGGACTTAATTTATCTACACCGAAAGTATGAAAGGAAAAGTCTACCTCGGCGGAATTTGAACTCAGAACTGAGAGAAAGAAGAAAAAAATGCCGCTAAACATTTTGGCCGTTGCAGTAGCAATAATAATAATAATAATAATAATAATAATAATAATAATAATAATAATAATGGCTGCCGACAAATTTTTCTGTTTTAAAAAAGAAAAAAAAAGGATTTTATCCTTTATATCTATACTGTTCAGTATCTATGCGTTGAATAAAATTTATCTTTCTACTTGTTCAATAATAACAATAATAATAATAATAATAATAATAATAATAATAATAATAATAATAATAATATTCATAGCCTTTTTAGCTATTTTATTACATTGATATTTGATGCCGGACCCTAGCTTTTGTCATATAGTCCGCGCTTTATCTCTGGCAGGTTCTGTCTAGTTTTGTTAAAATGTCTGACTGCGAAATGAAGTTTCGTGATCATTTCTATAATGATGTTAATTATCCACCAAAACGTAGCAATGATATTTACTGCCTCTGTGGGTACGGTTTACATATCCACCATTAACAGTATTTAATTCTTACCCTCTAAAGAGATATTTGATGAAATATTTGAAAAGAATTTAAGTAAATCTGAAGAATTGACTTTTATTAAATACGTCACTGGGTTATCTCTACTTCCAGCAGACTAAGGTGGAATTTTCTAAAAGCCTTTTGCTACAGGCGCTTTTCGCAGTTAACAGTAATGCAATTTTGAGTGCAAATATCCGTTTTCCGCATTCAAAGGGTTAACTAGTAACTTAGTTAGTGTGTAGCCGTCACCATAGTTTCTGTTTTCCTGAGAGTCAGTACAAATGTTGTTATCAAAAATTTCCTGCGAATTCTGCTGACACTATTTTCGGTATTTCAGAGCTGTTTCTTGTTTCACCAACGACAACCCAGGAGTTTCTGCTATGATTGTTCTTGGTTGGATTATTGAATGATTTGCAAAATAATTGAAATATTTAGTTACGCGTACGAAATAATGAGTTTTTTTCCAACAAGATTAAGTCCTCTCTTCCGCGAGTGCTTTCTCTTTGCATGGCAAACGAACCGTGTGTCACCTTTTCTTCCCAATTCCCCATCACTGCACATTTGTTTTCGTTATTTTATTAGCAACCATTTAGAATGTCTGTGTTCATATCTGGTCACCCTGACAGCTAGTCAGGGTGACCAGATATGTGGAGGCGTGCGGCTTAGTCGTTGGGTGTTGGATAAATGATTGTAAGATTGTAGTTTCGATTCCTGGACAGAGCGACGCGTTGTGTTCTTGAGCAAGGCACTTCATCTAACGTTGCTCCAGTTCACTCAGCTGGCAGAAAGGAGTAATCCTGCGATACACCGACATCCCATCTAGGGAGGAATATATGTCAGAGAAATCGGGAAACAAGGCCTATGCTCCCCCTGGAGTAATGTGGGCTAACCACTGACGGCTAGTAGCAGCAGTCAAATCGCCCTCAAATTACATTCTGCCGTCATGAAAAAGGAAAAGAAGACAACAAAAAAGCAAGCACAACACAATACGAAATCACGAGACGTTTATAGTTGTAATAACCTTTTCTACTCTGGACACAAGACTCAACACTTTTGTGGAGGCGGGGGGGGGGCAGTCGATTACATCGACCCCAGTACGCAGCTGGTACTTAATTAATCGACCTCGAAAGAATGAAAAGCAAAGTCGACCTCGGTGGAATTTGAACTCAGAACATAGCGGCAGACGAAATAACGATTCTGCCAGCTCGCCGCATCATCCTGACATCTAGACTCTAGATTCAAGAGCAATCGTCATTTTCATTTTTATTGCCTCGCATCAGTTCATGGCTCATACATGTAAATGGATTGATGGACACTGGTCAGAAAAACACCGAATGAAACATAGCTGTAATCCAGTGGTTCAGCCTTCTCACACGCTGTATCACAAATGTTGCGCCTGAGTATTCCGTTAAGAGTACACCTGACTTCGAAATATTCAGTCACTTATATGCTAATACAATAAGTCATGTAGTTCACTTGATCGAACAACTGAAAATCCGTGATGAAAATTCTGGTCGATATCTAATTTTTTTAAATATCAATTTCATTAATTTCAATTTTGGTTCATTGAATAATGCTTTAGATTATTTCGACATTAACACTATCATTGCCAAGATATTAATTCCTTTAAATAACATAGTTTTGTTTCTCATAGCTACTGAAACCTTAATTTCTTCCCCAGCTTTATCTTTTTTTTTCTCTCTCTTTCATCTTGTTACGTCAGTCATCTTACAATTTTTTTCTGCGCTGCTATAGGTACAAAATATGGAACTTGGAGGGAGCGGGCTGGTCGATAATATTGGCATCGGTGCTCAATTATTACTTATTGTATCGACCCCGAATGGATTAAGGGCAAAGGTGACCTCGGCAGCATTTCAACCCAGAACATAAAGCCGGAACAAATAACACGAAATTATGCATTTTGTCCGGCGTGCTAACGATTCTGTCAGCTCACCGAGTTACTTGTCTCATATAGTTTTACATTTAGACAAGTACATCGCATCTTTAGCACTACGTCGTCTGTGTATCATCTATATTGGAATGATTTTGAAGCTACATTTCATTTTGCATGTGGAGGCGCAATGGCCCAGTGGTTAGGGCAGCAGACTCGCGGTCGCAGAATAGCGGTTTCGATTCCCAGACCGGGCGTTGTGTGTGTTTATTGGGCGAAAACACCTAAAGCTCCGGCAGCGGGTGGTGGTGACCCTTGTTGTACTCTTTCGCCCCAACTTTCTCTCACTCTTTCTTCCTGTTTCTTGAGTAACGCTGCGATGTACTGGCATCCCGTCCAGCTGGTTGGGGGGTGACACATACGCCACAGAAAAGTTACCTGATGATGGTGGATATTATACCATGATGGATTCATTAAACGAAACAGCTGGGGAAAATTTGTGTTCACATTTTATACATACCTCACAGTATTTGTGTTTACATTTTATACATACGTCACACATTTCTAAATCTCTCAGAGAGATCTATTCAGTAACAGCAAGATAAAGTGATGGTTTGTTGCCAACTTAATGTGGTAGTCCCAGTAAAGGGAAGAATGCTACTGCTATCTAGCCCCAGGAAACACCGTTTCCAGTTGGCTACGTGATACAAGCGTACTTTGTTCGTATGTTTTCAAACAGGGGAGATAAGCACCTCCACCCAACAAAGCCAGCATCCAGAGACTAGTTTCAGAGTCATTGCTCTTCATCGGTCTGGAGTAGCTATGAAACTAGTCTCTGGAAGCTGGCTTTGTTGGGTGGAGTTGATTATCCCCCCGTTTGAAAACATCAGGACACAGCACGCTTGTGTCACGTAGCCAACTAGAAACGGGGTTTCCTGGGGCTAAATAGCAGTAGCATCCTTCCCTTACTGGGACTGCCACATCAAGTTGGCAACAAACTATCACTTTATATATATTTATACACACATATATTATATATATACATGAAAATATATTATTAAAATAACATTAATATCCAACAAGAACAAAGCACCATATATGTAGAATTATAAATATATAAAGCAAGAGTACACGAAGTACGATCATTGCTAGAAATAGCAGCCTGTAAGTTTACGGCGCTATGTAGAGCTTCACTGAATATTTACAGGTAGAGATGTGTGCGGGCGGTGAATATAGGAGAATTCTGCCTTACCTCTACGGAGACCGTTAGAGGTATAAAGAATAATTCAATACTGCGGTTTCAAACTCTTCAGATCACGTGCTTGAGTGCGAATCTGATTGGTTACGTAGAGCTTCACTGAATATTTACAGACAGAGATGTGTAAATGTTCAGTGAAGCTCTTCATAGCGACGTAAACTTACCGGCTGTTATTTCTAGCAATGATCGTACTATGAGTACACCCGCTTTATACATTTATATATATATGTGTGTGTGTGTGTGTGTGCACATACGCAATATACTAACCGTTAGTATCAGTATTTTTTATTTTTTATTATCGTAAAATCAGTTCTGATGGAACACCTCAATAGAAAAAGGCGTTCGATCTGTGACCAGCCTATGTCCAGTGTCTTTCCTTTGTAGAAGATATATCATAGTTGGAAGAACGTTAGGCTGTTGTTTCATGCAGTTCAATTAACTGCCAAGAAGCTTACTCAGTGAGCCGTCTATAATTTTGGCATGAATAAATTTGCATTGGTAATTTTACCGGGAGTGGGTGAGCTGGGACAAATAGATTCCATTCTAAATTACAAAAAAATATTTTATCTTTAATTTACATTTTAATTAATTTTAAATAGATTTTATTCTAATTTTTAATGCTCTCATTCTCTCCCACATCTAAACTATATGTGTGTGTGTGTATGTGTGTGTGTATGTGTGTGTGTGTGTGTGTGTGTGTCTTATATGATTTCAATTTTATGTACTAGGCCAGCAACTTGAGTGGGGTGGGGGCTCAACAGTTACGTATTTTATCGCCTCTGAAAGGATAAAAGGCATCGGCTGAATTTGTCCTTAGAAGGTAAATGTGGATGAAAACCCGTTATGCATTTTGTCTGGCTTGCTAATGATTCTGACATATCACTGACTTCAATAAATAAAAATTAATATGTAATATAACAGAAGATATGCGTTCGAGTCCCGCAGGCTGCTTTCGATTTTTTATATTGCTTTATGGACAGGATGGTTCGAAAGTTTTGTCACCATCTGTAAATATTGTTTTAATCTTCTATTATCCAGGAGAGGGTTTCAACAGAGCGATACCAGAATACTCAACAGTTGAAGGACGCTGTTTCGGCAGCCATTTTCAACAATCACTAACCACAGCTTCGTGAAATATCACATAGGACATAGCACCACATTATTTTGTGCACTGAAAATGATGGTGTTCATACAGATCTTTTCGATATTTGACGGTGTCTGTGTCAATGAAAGTGAATATACTAAAACTAATACGTGTGTTTGATATTATTACATTATTCCTCCATTATTATTATTATTATTATTATTATTATTATTATTATTATTATTATTATTGTTCAGTAGTTTTATTTTTATAACGTGCTTTCACTTCACTACCGAGCGCAGCTCTGTGCGCCTTGGGTATGTGCTGTGGTTTGCTGTGGTGCTCTTATGGTTACTGTATTGAAAGTGTTTTGCGTAGGATGTGTGCAGTACCCAGTAGTGCAATTTTCTGTATGTTATATATATTTGTAAGTCCTGGTGTTTTTGTTATGTATTTGTCTGAATATTTTTTTATTATACCTAAGGCACCTACTATGATAGGAATTGTTTCTGTTTTTAGATTCCACATTCGAGTTATCTCTATTTCCAGGTCTTTGTATTTTGAAAGTTTTTCCATTTCTTTTAGAGAAACGTTATTATTATTATTATTATTATTATTATTATTATTATTATTATTATTATTATTATTATTATTATTATTACTAAGGCGGCGCGCTGGCAGAATCGTTAGTACGCCGGGCAAAATGCATGGTGATATTTCGTCCGCCGTTACGTTCTGAGTGCAAATTCCGCCGAGGTCGACTTCGCCTTTCATTCTTTCGGGGTCGATTAAATAAGCACCAGTTACGCACTGGGGTCGATGTAATCGACTTAAGCCCTTTGTCCGTTTCTGTTTGTCCCTTCTATGTTTACCCCCTTGTGAGCAATAAAGAAATAATTATTCTTATTACTTGTCGGTAGCGAGTGACAAGACTTCCTTCAAGTTCAGCTATTACTATACTTCAAGTTTATCTGTTAAAAATGAATTGTTTCACGTTCTCTCGAAGTTTCTAAATTCAAATGCTGCAGACAATATAACATACTGAAGTATCTATGAAGCTTTTTATGTATTATTGGCACTGTTACGTCAAAGAAAACCGCGTCTTTGACTTGAGTTTTGTTTGCTAGATTCCGCTATAATTCTAGCTATGTTATTACATTAATGTACGTTCACACATTACTTTACCTACCAACATCGTCATTTCTTGTCATTTAAAAATTGATAATGTCAGATTAGAAAAGAAGATTTTTAAGTTAGAGATGTCAACGTCCTCATATTACCTAAAGCTATTTTACTTTTCGGAAGGAGAATTTCTATCTCATTGTTTTTTCTAGAAGCTGACAACGTGTTTTGCGTCTCATTTCATTTGCATATTTATTTAGTTATTCATTGACTTCCACATGGTTCTTGCGATATCTTACGTTAAGGCAGCGATATTTCATTGAAATTATAAACAGTAATTCTCTCTCTAGACTTCAGCTAAGCAGTAGCAGAGACGTGATGTCCTTATCAGATACACAAAAACAACACAGCACCGTATATACGTTGCATTGCATCTTGTGAGGTTTCTCTATCAAGTATTTCTTTTAAACAGTTAGGGCTTCTCAATTTTTCTTTTTGCAAAAAAAAAAAAAAAAAA
>NC_068995.1:11359368-11361170 GCF_001194135.2 Octopus bimaculoides
TATATATATATATATATATATATATGCATATATTTAACAAATTAAAACGGATGCTTGAGTTTAACCCTAGGCGTTAAGTTGGCCAGTGTGAAAGGACCAATTCTGATTGTGCACCTGTACACAAAAGGAGAAGGGCTCTTGCCCTGTTACTCAGCACTCGTGACTTTTGTTGGTGTTTTCACGAGGTCCTTAGTGCACCTCCCCTATTGGGAATTTTAAATTGTTTAATTTTGTTATTATATTGTTTACACGTTGTAAACCCATTGTATTGTCCTGTTTTTGTCTTTTATGTTGTATGTGTTTTAATGTAATTTTATGTAAGCCCTTGTGGCCAATAAATAAATAAATTATTATTGTTATTAAAACGATAAGCAGGCAGATTCGATAGCATACCGGGGAGAACGCTTAGCAGCATTTCGTCTATCTTTACGTTCTGAATTCAAATTCTGCCGAGGTCGACTTTGATTTTCATCCTTTCGCGGTCGATAAATTAAGAACCAGTGAAACACTGAGTCGACGTAACAGAGTTATCCCCTCCCCGAAATTGCTGTCCTTGTGGCAAAATACGCTGGGCAAATTACTGAGTGTCGTTGCGTCTGTCATTACGATCTGAGTCTAAATTCCACCGAAGCCGATTTAGCTTCTAAGCTGAGAACACTAGGCTCGATGTGAACAATTTCCCACCACTCCGTTTTGCTGGCCTTGTGCCAAAATGTGAGAGGATTATTCCTATTTTATTGTTAAAAATAGTTTCTATTATAGGCACAAGGGTCAAGTTGTTTTTTTGTTTTGCGGGGTAAGTCGATTACATTGACTTCAGTGCTCAACTGCCACTTTTTCATCGACCTCGAATGGTTGAAAGGCAAAGTCACAGAACGCAATTCAGGCTAAGCATTTTGTCAGGCATTGATAACGATTCATCCGGCTCGCCACCTGTGTTACTGCTAACAATACTTTTTACTAAAAACACAAGGCTTGCAATTTTGGGGAGTGAACTAGTAGATTACGTCGACCCCACTGTTTTCCTGGTACTTGATTTATCGACCCCGAAAGGATAAAAAGCCGAGTAGACATTGGTAGAATTTGAACTCTGAACAAAAATGGATGAAATGCCGCAAAGCATTTTGCCCAGAGTGCTAACGACTCTGCCAGATTGCCGACTATGTGACAGTTAATAATGATTTGAAAAATATATATTGAGATTTCTATCTTAAAAATATAATTTCACATCTTGTAAAATGTACATTAAATGTACGGCGGGTGCAGATGCCGACGCTATAAGGTTCTGGACAATGCAGAGACTTCATAGAATGTTCTTGGTTCGTATCCTAGAACAATCTCTATGGACACAGCTAAGAAGAAATTTAGCGTTCAACACATTGAAAATAACAAACGAAATAGGTTTTGCTGTCTGAGAATAGATACCAGGTCATCTGAGTGTGTAACCTTGTTCGATATGAATTAATCATTATGTGGAGATGGTGATGAGGTAGAGGTAGGGGTGGGCGACATTTAACTTCCATCCGCTTAATGCCATCTAACTAGTTCTATGCATCAACTCTGAAAGGACAAAGAGAAAAGCGCGCAACTCTACCATTCAATTTCTCGAATATGATGAGTTGCTAACGTGTTTTTTTTTCTTTTTCTTTTTTTTTATTTGCATATTTCAACAAGAAATAATTAACATTCGATCAGCAAAACTAAGCTACAGCTAAAGCATATCTGTAATATGTAAATAACTATAAATAATATATATATACATACACATATATATATATATATATACATATATATATGCATAT
>NC_068995.1:11362295-11363211 GCF_001194135.2 Octopus bimaculoides
ATATATATATGCATATAAATATATGTATATGTAGGATAATCATATATATATATATATATATGTATACACATACATATATATATAAACACACACACATAGATATAGATGCGTGTATCTTGTCAATTGAAAATGTCATAACTGAATCATTTTCCTTTGAGCTCATTCAGAAGCAGATACCAATGAGTGTACAAATAAACAAGATACATCTTTTGTAAAGCATCGCCACCAACGTCAGCGCCACCACTAGCCTCTACTTCTACCTCTACCCCTGACTCTAACCCTATCATCATCCTCATCAATATCTACAGCAACAACAGGAACAACATCAGTGACGACAACAGCAACCACAGTATTTTATTATACGAAAACATTCGCGTCAATGCAATGAGTTGAACAAATATTATATATGTAGTGTAATAGATTTTAGACTTATTTTTGTTTTACCGAGTAAACAACTATTAAGTGTGGAGCAAGCTTGAAACCTATTCATAAAATTTTCGTTCGCTGACATTTTTCTCTTTAACAGTCAAAACATATTAAATTGAGCCTCTCTCTCTCTCAATCTCTCTCTCACTCTCGCTCACACACACACACACACACACATTGACATACATATTCACATATATAGAAACAAAGGCACACTCACGCACACAGCCACATTCACACACTCACATATACGTACATTTATATACAGAGAGAGAAATGGATAGATACCAGAGAGATAGATGCATATACACACAAGTGTGTGTGTATGGATAAATTGACGTATATATATATATATATATATATATATATATATACGTGTGTGTATGTCTGTAGCTATGTATGCATGTATGAATGTAAATATGCGTCTCTATCTATGTGTGGGATAAATTCATATATACATATGCAATACTTTTATGTGTGTGTGTGTGTG
>NC_068995.1:11364587-11367418 GCF_001194135.2 Octopus bimaculoides
ATATATATATATATATATATATATATATCAAGTATATGTATGATGGACTCTCCAGTCGAAGACGACGTATGAATGTTCATTTATATATATATGATCATGTTCGAATAGGAGTGCATTGCCCATAATATATGCTCCTAAGAACTTGTTTAAAATTTTCTGGATGTCCATAAAAGAGAAGGCGTGACAATATATTAAGCTCAATGTACCCGGATGGAGATATACGCCCATATATCTTGGGCATACAAATGCATCTGTAGATCAACAGTTTCTAGAATTGGCAAGGTTAGGGACGTAGTGACCTTCGCGAGAATAAATGGAGATAGATCTTCGTCTACATATATGTTTAATGTGTATGACTACAGCGAATCTCATTCCTATTATTCCTCTACGTGGCTAATTCTACGAATGAGTCTTTAGGTAGAAATGTTTGGATGGGTATTATATAGTTGAACATTCTAGAACCTTTAGATAATTGTAGTAGATATTGTTTTGTGAGACGCTTACGTGTCTCTTGTTAACTGAAGGTTCATTTTTGTACCTAGAAATATTTATGGTAAGGGAGAAATGAATAAAAGAAGTGTTTGCCATACTTAGCCTGTGTCACGTGGCATGAAGATAGCGGATGACGTTTTCATAAATTGAAAGCTTTTTTACGAAATGAGTTTATTTCAAACACAGCATGACATTTTCCCCGTATAAAAGCACATATATTTACGAACTGAATTCAACATATTCTTTCTGAACCTGGTGATGAAGCAAGGTGAAACCCTGCCGTAACTGGCAGGCATTGGAAAAAATATTTACAATCCATGTATATATTTTAATATGCAAACCGAGTGTTGAGCTTATCACTCTTTGTATAACAAAGCTTATATGATATGCTCCAAATGTATATATGTGTATATTATTATTCACATATACTGCTGAGCACACGGTTTTTGGTAACATGGAATAGATATTTTGTGTTGAGTGCGGAATATAATTTTCTATGAATACATACATATATATATATATATATATATATATATGGTAAGAGAGAGACATCAAGACAGACAGACAGAGAAGGAGAGGGAGAGAGAGATAGAGAAACAGAGAGAGGAGACAGAGAGGAAGCGGGACATAAAGATTAACATACAGAAAGGGAGAGAACGGAAAATATATGAGGAAAATAAATCAAATTTAGTCCCATGTGAGTCTGTATGTATGTATGTATATATATGTGTGTGTGCATATATGTATGTATGTGTATATATGAGTGAGTGCATGTGTGTGTGTTTGCAAGTGAGTGTGCGTTTGTGTATTCATGTACGTATTCAGACACTCACAAGGGAGTAAAAGTGATTTATTTTCCGTGCGTCTAACGATAAATGTCATTAGAATTACTTCAACCAGGCAATAATTCCGAAAAGGTGACAAAAAAAAAAATCAAACAAACCCTAACGAATTCTATTTATTTAAAGTGTAACTAGAAAGGAATATTTTTCTTTTTAGAAAATTATAGAAAGATTGCAATGAGTAAACTAAAGTCAAACAGTATAAGATTATGAAGGTTAATAAGAAACTAGTAGTAGTTCGCAAATAATAGTTTGGGTTAGGTAGGTAGTATTATCATTGAACTAAATGGTATTAGTGCGCTTGGGTACAGCATTTAGTTTTGTGTTGGTGTAGAAGACATACGCCTCATAAATAATCGCTTCAGCGATGCATGATTTAGTAAATGAGTTTGCATTTATATTTCAGCTAGTGCAGTCGGGTTCGAGTTTATTAGTTTGCTAGTAATATGTATATTCATTATGTTTCTTTTTTGTATTGTTTTGTTTGTTTTGATTATTTGAAGTCTCCCTATAGAGAAAAAATTGGTTTCTAACGAAGAAACGAAGCTCCATGATTATAATTTAAACAGCAAAACTTGTTAATGTTTAAATGCTGCAGCTTAGATAAGTCTTGAATATTTTTACTGTTCCGCTTATAGACTGTATGTCCAAAGTGTGTGTTGCCTGGTCTCTCTGTTTGTCTGAAAACTTCAGCTTTTTTTCTTTATTACTTAGAAATTTACTCATAAGTGTAACAATAATTATAGGCGTAAATATAAATTTATAGTCTTACTAGTGAAGGTGTATTTCTAAACAGTTGTCCGAAAATATTCTCTTTTTCACAGACTTTTGACAGATATCTTAACATCTGCAGGGCAGCTGACCTCTATAACTCTACATAAATTTTCTTTTCGGTCTCAAGCAAGCTATATCAGGCCTGATATGTCTCCATTTGGCGGAAGTTTTTATGGGAACGTTTCTTCAGTTTTTCTTGTGTTGACACGTTGACACGTATGTATATATATACTCAACTTCAAGAATAATTTCTGTATTTATCCCCGGGGAGTCCTTCGTACGGATTCGACTGAATATTGTTTTAGCAACAACATCATACTGTATTAATGACATTTTTGGGCAGCTGCGGATCACATGTGTAATATCTTCCATAAAAATGTGACATAATCGACATCCTGGGGTTTTATTTTGCTATCTCTTTCGTTCATTAAATATTTTGAAGTTGCCTCCTGCTTTTGAAATATTTTGCAGAAGCATATACTTCGAAACTGCACATGATTGAATAGTCATGATTTCCAGAGAGACTACATTTCCTGTCAATATTAACTTCATCATCTAAGTCGGCGAACTGGCAGAATCGTTAGCGCGCCGGACAAAATGCTTAGTGGTATTTCGTGTCTTTACATTGTGTGTTCAAATTCCGCTGGGGTTGAATTTGCCTTTTATCCGTACAGGGTTGATGAATAAATAATAATTCATCACTGGTGTTGCTGTGATCGACTT
>NC_068995.1:11367428-11369789 GCF_001194135.2 Octopus bimaculoides
GAAATTCATCTCCTTGTGCCAACAGTTGAAACCAATTTTAGAAACATCCTCAAAGTTACATAAAAAATACGTATGTATCACTATTTTAAGTTTCTTTATATACGTAGGCCGGTTTACCTATGATAATAGGTACAAATGAGAATCCACATTCTGGATATAGGAACTTTAAGCTTCGCAGTAGATGTACTCAGTTTTCGAATCGCCTTTTTTTTTTTCCAAAATTTAACCGTTCATGTTCGTCTTATACAAACCCTTAGTTTTAAACGCGACATTCCGTTGAACAAATCACTTCTAAAACTGTGTATGTTTCAGATTCCATAGGAAAATAGCCCTCTTGCTGTGTTGTAGTTGATTACTATTTTAGTTAGGATTTTCCAGTAGCATTGTTTATTTTAAATGCTCCCCTTAAACTCCGATTTTGGTGAGGCTTGCGTATCACTGCCATAGCAATATTTCCAACGGAGAGACTTGTAAATTGCTAGTAGGTGGGGGGGGGGGACGAAAGAGATTTTGAGGCATCTTTGGTAAATATAGTTTGATGTTTCCGCCCCTACTAAATCACATTTGATATAGTTTCATCAGAAAGGCAGTAAGCTGACAGGGTCGTTAGAACGCCAGGCGAAATACTTAGTAGTGTTCGAATTCCGCCGAGGTTGACTTTACCTTTCATCCTTTCGAGGTTGATAAATTGCCTTTCATCCTTTCGGGGTCAATGAAATAAGTACCAGTTGAACACTGGGGGGAATGTAATCGAATTACTACCCTCCCTCGAAATTCCTGGCCTTGTGCAAAAATGTTAAACCAATATTTTCGATCAGACCATGGAGGAATGGAGACATCGTTATCTCATTCATTAGGGAATTTCGTAACTATTTACTGTTCCTGATTACCAAAGCTTAACTTTCCAGTTGGGTTCGAATATGCCTGTCACAAGCCCTGTTCAAGCTCATCTTCAAAATAGAGCCCTTTTTTGTTTGGGGGGTAAGCACTATATTATTTTATACGTACGTTATGTTTGCAGATGTTTAAGCCACCTTAAACTCGTTATGTAGTTGTCCACGAGGTTATCTTTTTGTGGTCAGCATGAAATAGCAGCGAAATCTTCCCCAAGTTACACACTACAGTATTGAAAATAGAGGTTGATTGGTGGATGCATCAGGTTAGTCCCAGGTGCACAATACACGAGAGAAAGAGGTGGTGGTCATTGCTGGATCAACGTAGATCATATGTATATGCATATTCAGTCATGTCTGAACCGGGACTAAATGCTAGCACCACCATCACCGCCGCCACCACCGCCACCACCACCACTACCAACACGACGACGAAACCTACCACCAACACCATAACAAATTCGACGACAAGCACGACGGGGATGACCACTACCATCACCACCACCACCACCACCACCATCATCTTGACAACACCACTACCACCACTACCATCACCACCACAACCACCACCACCACCACCACCACCACCATCATCATCATCATCCTGCCTACACCAATACCGTCACGACCATCACCACAAGCACCATCAACACCATTTTCACCACCATCACAACTACCCCCACCACCACCACCAACACCACCATCACCGTTACCACCATCACCATCACCGCCATCACTAACACCACCACCACCACTACCAGATCGTCGCCATCATGTCACAACACCTTCACCACCATCAAAAACAACAAGGTCACCATTACTTCCGTTGTCAACACAACAACAATCTTCTGCAAAATCCCCGCTAAAAACCACCAACACCACTACGACCTCCACCACTACCCAAGCAACCACTGTCGTTATTACCACTTACACCATCGCCGCCGCCACCGCCGCCGCCGCCGCTGCTGCTGCTGTTGCTGCCACCGATACGAAGTGAATGAGAAGATGTTATCGTTTCCTGCCAATAAGATATATTCTTCGATGACTGATTAAAACGCAATGGTTCATTTAAAGAACATTTTTACCTTTAAATGTGTCTTGCAAATAATCTTTGCATTTCTCAACGCTTTTCTTTATTTCTCTCTGTCTCTCTGTCTCTCTCACTCTTTCTCTCTCCCTCTCTCTCTCTCTCTCTCTCTCTCCCTCTCTCCCGTTCTTTTTCGTTTTGTCTTTATAATTCCTGATAACTTCTCCCCTCAAACGTATTCTGCAATTTCTCCCACTCTCCCTGTGGCTCACCATGTTTCTCTGATTCTCTATTCCTCTCCGTCTTTCTCTCTCTGTCTCTAGGTCTCTCTCTATCTCTCTCACACACACACACACACACACACACACACAAACACCCACACGCATATACACTCAAAGACTTTCTCTTTCAATCGATAGCAAACGATTTATTCCGGCAGCT
>NC_068995.1:11370439-11371327 GCF_001194135.2 Octopus bimaculoides
TATATATATATATATATGTACCTAAATGTGTATACGTATGTATGTATATGTAAGTATTTATATATGATATATATGTGTGTATGTGTGTGTCTTTACATACGCAAGAGATTTAACACTAGCCAATTTGGAATAAATTCAGATATTTGTGTATCCGTGTTTTTATCTCACGGTTATTTATATACTTTAAACGTTTACGTTAACACACACACACACACACACATACACACAGACACGCGCACACTCACACACACAGAGGCAGAGACACAGACACACATAACATAGTCACACGTACTCACATACACAAACATATGCATGTATGCAAGTATGTATACGTGTGTATGTGTCTGTATGTATGCATGAACCTCTATATGTCTATCTATTGGTCTCTCTCATCCGCTCGCTCAGTCTTTCTCGCAGAATATTCATAGATAAATCCATACTGATATATGTGTATATATGTATACACACACACACACACACACACACACACACACACACACACACACACATATATATATATATATATATGAATTTACATATATATTATATATGTATATATGTATTACACACACACATTTATATATATACACACATGTATTTGCATATATATATATATACATGCATACATATGTATATATGCGTATATACATATATATACATTCATATATACAGACAGACACACACACACATATATATATATACATATACATACACACATATGTATATATCTAACATGCATACATATGTATATATGCGTATATACATATATATATACATTCATATATACAGAGAGAGACACACACATATGTATGCAAGTATATGTATGTATGTATGTATGTATGTATGTATGTATGTATGTATATATATATATATATATATATATATATA
>NC_068995.1:11371373-11372041 GCF_001194135.2 Octopus bimaculoides
TATGTCTCTCTGGCTCTCTATCGATCTGTCTCTCTCATTCATTCTCACCATCTTTTTCTCAGAACATACACACACACAAACGCGCGCACAAACATATATATGTAATATATCTATATACATTATATAAACATATATAGACGCTCACTCACACACAAACGCACACACACACACTCACACACGCACACATATGTATACAACAAGCTTGTAGGGTTTCATCATCTGTTTACTTTGCCAACTGACGACGTTCATACGTATCAAATATTATTTTAGAGTTTGCAAAAACGACAATACCAGTCCCTTCATTGGTATATGATTACCTCTGTGATGACAGGCGTTAAAAGGGTTTGCTAGTAATGGCGGCCATAATGAAATAATAAGTTCTATTATTAACCCGGTGTAAATTTTGCAACTTCAGCTCATAAATTGACACCGGAAGGCCTTTTCTCATTATCAATACGTTCCAATATATGCTGACTGTATTAATTTTAACTTAAATGCTAGAAAAATGCAAATTTATACAATAATTAACTCTGCCAAACTTTTATTAATTGACGTTCCTTCATCGTAGTTACCACATTAATACGTTTGCCAAACGCATCGATCGTGAACGAAACTTGAGATGGAGAATAATAATATACAAGTTTATATATATATATATATATATATAT
>NC_068995.1:11372412-11375831 GCF_001194135.2 Octopus bimaculoides
TATATATATATATATATGTATGTATATATATATACATACATACAAACGTATATGTATACATAGATGCGTTTATGCAAATATATATTCATACATACGCATACATACATGCATACATACATACTTCCAAGTATATGCGCGTGCGGCTGTATATTATGCGTCTCGAAATAATGCAATTTACGAAGAAATCTTAGAAGAACTTGTCGAGTTGAAAGAAAACCTTCCTTCATACTTCTGCCGCTTCTTCCGTTTCGCGTTGTTACCATGTAAACCTTGAATAGATGTTTTAGACCAAACTATGAAGGTCTATTCACATTAAGTTTTTGCTGTTATTGATACTGCTGCCGCAACTGCTGCTACTACTGCTGCTGCTGCCGTTGCAGTTGTGATTGCTTTACCGCAGTTCAGACCCCTACTCAAACATGTTTTAGCCGTGTCTATCCGACCTTTTTTCCAAGGCAGTTTCTTAATCCTAGTTGTCATTTTCTTGTGCCGTCTTGTCCAAAACGTTTGCATCCATTTCAAGGTGAAATTACTATTACGTCAAATCACGTGAACGACTATGCCACTACAATCTCGTTAGCATATAGATGTCGCTTCGCCTGCTCTTCTTGTTATTGTTGATGTTGATGTTTAGGTTCTTAGGTTCGGGTCAGTCCTGCTAAAACAAATTCACCGACGAAGTCATTCCAATAGAAAATATCATGGAACTTTGCACTCCGTGTTATCCTTTTCTAACTCAGTACAAACGTAACTTGAGTAACGTCTAGCTGCTATTTCTTGTAGGTCAGTCGGACTTTATTTTTAATTAATTAACTTACATACTTGAATTAAACGAATTAAAAAGTGTCCAGAATAAAATAAATAACAGCAGCACCTCCACCACCACCACCACCACCACAACGACGACGACCACCACCAACAACAATAGTATTGGTTTCAAATATTGGCACTGCAAAAATACTTACTTCAGCAACAAGGAAAAATAATACAAGTAGCCACAAAACACGAGCAAAACAAAAAACTATTTTCAGTATTTAAGGAAGCTGACAAATACAAACAAGAAATCATACTACCTAATAAATATGAAAAAGAAGAAGAAACAACAAAAGCTATAAAACAAATGAAATCCAAACTAAAACTAGAACAGCAACCGACCATGATAAAATGATGGCAAGAAAAGCCCCTTCATAGAAGATACTGGGCTAAAATAAATGGAAAAGAAATAGAGAGAGAAAAATCTCAGCAATGGTTGAGAAGCTCAGGACTCAAAGCAGAGACTGAAGGATTTTTAATTGCTGCACAAGACCAAAGGCTCCCCACCAAAAATTACCAAAAACATATAATGAAAAGAAACATAACAAGTAACTGCAGAATATGTGGAGATCGACAAGAAACAATAAATCATATTATCTCTGGCTGCCCAGTCCTGGCTAAGAAGGAATATATTGACAGACACAACAGAGCTGATACCTACATACACTGGAAGCTATGCCAACACTATGAAATAACAACAGAAAAAAGATGGTAGAGGCACACGCCAGAAAAGGTCACAGAAAACGAGAAAGCAACCATACTCTGGGATATGCCAATACACACAGATAGAGAAATTAAGGCCAATATGCCAGATATAGTTGTCAGGGATCACGAAGAAAAAAAAATGCCTTCTCATTGAAGTATCAATACCAACAGATGACAATGTTTCCCTAAAAGAAATGGAGAAACTTTCAAAATGGAGAAACTTGGAAATAGAGGTAACTCGAATGTGGAATCTAAAAACAGAAACAATTCCTATCATAGTGGGCACTTTAGGTATGATAAAAAAATATTCAGACAAATACATAACACATACACCAGGACTTACAAGTATATATAACATAGAGAAAACAGCACTACTGGGCACCGCATACATCCTATGCAAGACACTTTCAATAGAGTAACCATAATATATATATATATATATATATAAATATAGCTAGATAGATCCATTTATATGGATAGATGGATAGATAGGCGAGATTAGCCCCGAGCACTTTTGTCCTCGCAAGTAAACCTCACTTAAGTTTCTTGCATTCTCCTATCCCTCCTTCCCGCTTTCCGTATATTTTCTTCTCATTTTAAGATCCCTTGGTATCTTGCCACCCTTGTTTGTTCCGCCAACTCCCCACCATCATAAGGGAATAGAGTTATGTTTCTGGGAGGAAATGATTTTGATTTTTAAATCCTCTCTCCCACGTTTCCTGACCAGTTTCCTGGTTGACTCTTGGGAGAGAGGAGGAAGCGATCACTTACTCTGTTTCTAGATATGTGACTGGTGGTATCTTGGGGACAGCAAATAGCTATTCCCAAGATACAAGTTATCCACAATTTCTGTTACTATCGACATGATTTCTTTCCTTTTAGCTTATCTAGCCAAAAAACCTTTAAGTGCCAGTCAGTGCCACATGAATAGCAACAGGGTTTCCTGCTCTGCAGCGCCAGTCATAATGCACTGACTATGAAGCATTATTCTGAAATCGCTTTATAGCCCTATTGTGTGTATGTGTGTGTATGTGTGTGTATGTGTGTGTGTACGTGTGTGTGTTTTGTTTGGTTGTTTGGTCGAGGGCATTAGGAATCATATGATGATAGAGACCCCACCCGATCACATATCTGCGACACCACCCTATCTATAGTTCTTATGCTTCTCTGGTTATCATTCGTTTGAAAATAATACTTTTCTTATTTCTTCTCACAACACTTGTTTGACATTATGTTTGTTCCTTCTCTCTTCTCTGGAATAACCGAGATCAAATGTATTTATGATCGAAGCCATTATCACCACATAATCATCCAGTTATATTTTTCAAGCATTGTTTATCGCAAACTGGCTAATCCAATGTGCCTTTTCTTCTTCGTAACACATTGGATTGATAAAGATTTGACTTCTCTTTCCAGCATATTGGGCAAACACATACAGACACACTCATTCGCTGTGTCAAAACACTCCACAAGGTCACATTTAACTAGACACTCGCCCACGAACAAGGATATATTATTACACCTCACACTGACCTTGTTATTTCTCTAAATTATAACATCCGATTATCATATTTCTATAAATATTATGAAATAAACCACGTTATTCATAAACGGAAATCTATAGCAGAGTATGGCTATGTTAGTGCGTCGTTTGACACCGACGAGGCATACACACTGTCAAATGTGCATAAATAAGTACAAATAAGCATTCATACACACGTACGTACATACGTACATACATACTTACATTGATATTGTTCAAACCTCAATGAAGGATTCTTGGATCTAGGTTAGAAACCGGCTCTTTATTGGCAAGAATTCTAAATAAAACTGAATGACATACATACAGACGCACGTACCTACGTACGTACGTATATATATATATATATATATATATATAT
>NC_068995.1:11376099-11380623 GCF_001194135.2 Octopus bimaculoides
TATATATATATATGCATGCATGTATAAATACATACATACATACGCACGTACATATATATACATACGTATATACTTATATACATATATATATATATAAATACGTACATACATATACATACATAGGTACGTACATACATACATAACACCTTTTGGACGTTTCTTTCAACAATTAAACCGATTCTTCGAGCCTAAATCAGTAAGTGGTTTATCTCTTCTGATATGACTAAGGCAGACCCCGTTTGCTTACCAACGTAGCATTAACCAGACCTGATATCAGAACACACTTCACATCACGTGGAATTCCTCTACTTCAATCGTTGCTGATAGTTATGACAACCATACTAACACCGATATCAAGACAAGATGCATAACAATATCTATTAATGACTTGTAGGTACGTGGTATTTCGTTATGCAACCATAATATGCTATAAGGTATATTAAACGTTTTTATAAGTCAATACCGCGTTCTACTGCGTTTAGCAGTGAGCGCATATTACTTCGTTAAGGCTGTCTCTACGTTGTTGTTGTTGGCACTCCGTCGCTTACGACGTCGATGGTTCCAGTTGATCCGATCAACGGAACAGCCTGCTCGTGAAATTAACGTGCAAGTGGTTGAGCACTCCACAGACACGTGTACCCTAAACGTAGTTCTCGGGTATATGCAGCGTGACACAGTGTGACAAGGCTGATCCTTTGAATTACAGGCACAACAGAAACAGGAAGTAAGAGTGAGAGAAAGTTGTGGTAGAAGAGTACAGCAGGGTTCGCCACCATCCCCTGCCGGAGCCTCGTGGAGCTTTAGGTGTTTTCGCTCAATAAACACTCACAACGCCCGGTCTGGGAATCGAAACCGCGATCCTATGATCGCGAGTCGGCTGCCCTAACCACTGGGACATTGCGCCTCCACTGGCTGTCTCTACAGATATTCCATAAAAATTATAGCCAGCGCTGGTTCTTGTTGCTACGTTCGTATACAAGACGTTAGACATAAACGAACAATGAGATCGAAGATGAAAAATGGGTAATGGACATATACGCTCATTACACATTTTCCATCATCGATCTTATTGTTTGTTTATATCTGGTGGCTCGGATAGGAAACGTCGTAACAAAACTAGTGCTGGCTATAATTTCTATGGAATACTTTTTGAGATAAAATTAACAAAGTAATACAGCTTCTGTGTTCTTTATGATGACGTAAGTAGTATTCTTGTTTGACATGCACTTAACATGTAAACCAAAGATCTGCGTAATTCCGTGCACTGAAAAAGTCAGTAGTGATAACACGTCTGTCGGCTGCATGAAGAGGCTGAAAAGGAAATACTGGAACGAGGTTTTGTCCAAACTCAAGCATTCATAATACAAACGTACACACACCACACAAGCACATTCAGCTTTTATCTGTTACTTGTTTCGCTTGTTTCGGTCATTGGACTGCAGCCATATGTATCGACTCTAGAACTTTTTTTTTTATTTTTTTAAGCCTGGTACTTATTCGTTCGTTCTGTTTTGCGGAACTGCTAGGTTAGAGGAAAGTAAACAGACCAATACCGGTTATCAAGCAGTGGGGAGAGACGAACGAAGACACAAAGACATACTCCCGTGTACACACACACACACACACACAAACACACACATGCAGACACAGACAAACGCACATGCATTCACATACACACATGCAGACACACACACACATGCAAACACAAAGACGCACTCTCGTGTACACACACACACGCACACACACACGGACACAAAAACGCACCCACGTGTACACACACACACATATGCAGACACTCACACACACACTTACACGCACACACATATACACACGACGGGCTTCTTTCACTTCCCGTCGACCCAAATCCACTCACATGATTTTGGTCGGCCCGGAGCTATATTAGAAGACACTCGGCCAAGTTGCCGTGTAGTGAAACTGAAACTGGATCAACGTGGTTGGGAATGAAGCTTCTTACCCACACAGCCACACCCGCACAGACTCATTTCCATCCCCGGATACTCGGGACCTCTTTGGGTGGGGGATATCGCCAAACAGCGCAGTCGAGATTACAAACTAACCTAAAGAGGCCTGTGACTGAGGGAAAACATTGTTGGGAGAAACCTCCCCTCGCCCCACGATGAGAGCAGAGCTATTCAAAAGAGCGACAGGGTTACAACATATCAAAACCTCCACTAAACTTTTAACAACATCATTATCGACAACAACTTAAAGAACAAGGTCAACAACAACAACAAGATAAATGAAAATCACGAACACATCTTAACTGCAGCCCATCACCCCCACCGCACATCATCTCTGACAGAAAGAAAAAAGCAGAAAAATGATAAATCTGTCACAAGGCCAACAACAGCAACTGCAAAGTTATATAAGAAGGAAAGTTCATTAGACTTAGTGTTGATGGAAAGAACATGATTGAATTGAAGAGCGAGGAGGTAATAAATACCCCTCCCCCAATCTGTTATCAGTGGGGAAGGTTTTATCGAGATTGTCCTCCAGAGCGCCTAAATTTAGAATCTAAATATAGGCCGATTCGCAGGCATGCAGAGAATTAGGAAGTTTTATTTTCTATTTGCTGTGGAGTTATTTTATAAAAAAATAGTTCAGTAGAAACGCTGTGCTTTTCAAAAGTTCCCGCTCAACCATAGACGAGGCTGAATCAACTGACTTTCTGTAAGACCAAGGTGAGTGTATCCTTCAAATTTCTTTTCTCTCTCTTCGACTGACATGGCTTCTTTCTGGATCGGGTGAGAATATTCGCTCCGAGGTCAGCTTGGAAACGAGGTCAATTATTCAAAGACCTCAGAACGCTGCACATACGAGATAAGTGAATAAGTCATCTCTGGAGTGCACTCTCATCCATTCTCATCACGTGGCCTATCGCGATCGGGTTAGGTTCGATCTCGACCCCCACGTGAATTAGAACTCGAAAATGAGCCGAGGGGAAACTGTCCCTGTATGGTCGGGCGAAAGCGGCGAATGTCTATATCGCCTTTTTTATTGTTTACTACTCGAGTATCGTGCCTTTCCCAAACTGCCTGATAAGATGACAATGGTCGCTACCCGATTTCTGATGAAGAGACGCATTCCACTGGTTAGGCACACCATCTACTGCCAGCCCCACGTGCATAGCAGATTTGGCCTGCCCTAGCTGCTGATACGCAGGCATTTACTGATGCAGCGCTTCCTGTAGAAATTCATAGCCGATGAATAGGTGTAGGCACCGTTCCTAGGGAACAACATCATGCAACTCGTTTCCATGAGCAAGCTGCTGCCCTGCATGAAGCAAAGACCGAGATTGGATGCATCTAGACTGTCGTATGCTGCAGACTATCCTCTACAATTCGAGCAATGGGATCGATGAACGATCCACTCTAGCAATCTAAAGGAGATTTGTTCCGAGGAAGGGTGACCGTGTTCCTGGGGAAACTATAGGCGTAGGCGAAAACGAACTAGCTGGTCTTTTCTGTAGGACATTCGAATCAGCGAAATCTATGGATAATTTCCGGAATCCTTGACCTGGAAATGGTACCGAGGGGCGCTACCATTTGAGGTAATTTCTAGAGGCATTTTATCTAATCTTGTTAGATAAAATATAAAGTCAGTTTTTCTTCGGTGAGAATTGAACTCACTACAAGAAGGGATGTAACTGCATACTACAGCGTGTTTAAGCCGACGTTCTTTTGTGTATTTTCTCTTATACATCTCTCGCCACCATCTTGTCTTTAACTCTAAGCACAAGACCTGAAAATCAAGACATGGGGATAGTTGATTACATCAACCTGGTACTTATTGCATAGATCCCGAAGGGTATGAAGGACAAAGCCGACCTCAGCGGAAATTGAACTCAGAACATAAAGACGGACGAAATACCGTTAAAAATGTTGTCTGGCGTGCTTAACCACTCTGCCACCTCGCCGTCTTGAGAATGCTAACGATAAAAAATATACTCACGTTTTCCTCCGTTTTTCCGCAAAACTTAAGATAAAAACATTCACATCTGCTGAGCAGCTGATATCCATTACTATGTCTAAAGTCTCCCCCCCCACACTCACCATCTCTTTCACAGAGAAATATCATATCTGTTGTATTTGCACTGAGTAGAAGTTTTCATTGGAATATTTTTACCGCAAATAGCCACCATTTTTATTATTTCTTTTTTTTTTCAATGTGACTAAACATATGACTATAATCTTTCTATTCGGTCAAACTTTTTTTACAGTTAGCATTGTAAAATACTATTTTTTGTTTGTCATGACATAATTCTTTCTAAGAAGAAGGAAACTCCTAATTATAGAAATATTTACATAAGCGAAGAGGATAAAGAGTAGATATTATTTTTTCGAGTTTTACCGATGATATATTCTCTCAGCGTGACAAGGCGATGACCGGTTTCGATTTCTGTTTACAGTTAATTTCAACTAATTTGTTAAAGCCTTAGGAGAAGATTTATGAGATAAGTGATATCCTGTTGGCATATATATATATATATATATATATATATAT
>NC_068995.1:11380633-11383640 GCF_001194135.2 Octopus bimaculoides
ATATATATATATATATATATATATATATATACCTACACACATACATACGTAGATACATACGTTATACATACACAAGCGCATATATATATATTATATGTATATCATACATATATGTATACATACATATATACATACGCACACACACACATATATATATATATATGTACATATATCTTACCGTTATATATATATATATATATATATATATATATATATATATATATATATATATATATATATATATATATATATAGATAGATAGATAGATAAATAGATAGATGTTGCCTACTGTAACTCGACCTAACGAGTGATCCTTGTACGTACGTAGTTGCTTGGCTTCCTACATTCTCCTTCAATACACTCTCGAACATCATTAAAAGAAAAGAACGATGAGTGATCCCTAGGTTAATCTAGTTTTGGGATATACCCTGACTGAATGGAAAATGAGACTGAAAGAAAAAAAAAACAGATTTAAAGAATTGTAATATGTTCTTCACCTGTCTTTGTAGCACCCTTCAGCGATAGGATACAGAGAGAAAAAAAGAAAACGAAAACGATCCCCCTATTAAAAAATAATAATTAGGATGGTTTAAACCAGCCACGGGGGCAATGGGGAAGTAGTTCTTGCCGGAATGAAAAAGAGCAACGGGTGGGGGGGGGAGATAGAACTACAACGAAAGCAACAACATAATAACAGCAATAACCAAAACAGCACCAGCAACTACAATAATGCTTCTAACACAAGCACAAGGCTAGAAATTTATAGGGCGGGGTATTAGCGGTTTACACCGACTTCGGTGCTTGACTTCTATCATACATCTGTCTTCGTTTATCACGGGGGTTTGGTTCCAAAAAGATATCGTGCGAAAGGAAACGGTGATAGTTTAATACTAGATGTGGGAGAAGAAAGTTTCGGTCCTGGGATCCAAGTCCTACCGAGCATTGTAGATGTCCACCGTGGTGCACTTCTGTGATCCAAGAAGTATCTTTGACTGATGTCCTCTCCGTATAATCACAGATCAAATCGTGACAAACCTGACACGTAACAATTGAGGGAGTATACAGTGTTAATTCAGAACATTGATGAATGAACCCGCGATAAACGAAGAAAGACTTACTATACTCTATCGAACCCGGAAAGATGAAAGAGCATTTCACTTCAGCGAGATCTGAACACACGTAGTAAAGAACCGGAAGAAATACCGCAAACCATTTTTCCTGATGATCTCACAACTCTGCCAAAGTGTTCTCCTTATTGCTGAGACTCCCTTAGGTCACGACTGACAATGGGATTGCTCCTAGAAAGTTACCATCCCAGGCACAAGTCCGGGTAAGGTTGTTTATGGAAGACCAGCAACCGCCCCTGCATACCGACCCATCCTTCTCCATGCCACCAGTGTTATACAAGGGAAAGGCAACGGCCGATACAGCTTGGCACCTGTGACGTCGCAACTCATTTCTACAGCTGAGTGAACTGGAGCAACGTGAAATAAAGTGTCTTGCTCAAGACCACAAAACGCAGCCCGGTCCGGGATGCGAACTCACAACCTCAGGATCGTAAGTTCGACGTTCTTACCACTGAGCCATGCACCTTCACGTTCCCCTTATAATGGTTTCTAAATTAAGCTCAATGCCAGCATCGACCTCAGTCCTTGATTGCACTTTATTTTATCGACCCTGAAAGGATGAGAGGTAAAGATAACATCAGCTGGATTTGAACTCAAAGCGTAATGAACGGGAAGAAAGGACGCAATGCAATGCAATCCAACGTTTTAACGATGATGCCATCTTGCTGGCATTATCATTTGTTTCTGATTTAGGAAGAAGGCCAGCAGATTTAACAGGAAATCGTTGGGTTAGTCGACACAGTCGACCCAGTTCTTGACTACTACTTTATTTTATTGATCCAGGAAGAAAGAGAGACACAGCTGATCTTGGCTGAATTTGAACTCGGAAAATAACGAGTCCGAAGAAATACCACAGAGATTTTGTCCGACGCTCTAACAATTCTATTTGTTATCAACAGAGTTACAAAACTTGAAATCTTAAGCCAGAAAGTGTTGATTATATCGACCCCATTTCATAACTGGTATTTTATTTGATCGATTCTAGAAACATGAAAGGTAAAATGGACCTCAACATGATTTGAACTCCGAACTTAAGATCTGGAAGAAATACCGTAGATATTTCTTCATTTTATTGGACACTTTCTCAATTTGGCCTAACGCCACAAATTTTGTGGGAGTGGTGTAGTCTATTAAATTTTATCAGCCAGAGACTAGTAAATTTGGTTATATTTCCTTTTACGAGTGTGTTGGGAATTGTGTGATACGTAAAATGTGAATAAATTACATATTTCTATCACATATTGTTAAACTGATATCGTATATCTTGGTCAAATAATATTGACTAGAAACACGTAATAGAAACAAAATAGACAGACAAGTGTTTCAATTTAATTATAAAAGACGAACTGATTCTGTTTACCTTATACCACAAATGCCGTTGCGAAGTTTGTGAATAGCGACAGAAAACCATAGAACGGATGCTGGATAGGATGAAGTTGTTAAAAGAATACATATCTTCTTTGTACATAGCGGTGTCGTTGAAGCGCTTGCCTATATAAAGTTTAGTGTTCTTAGTTTCCTGTATATAGTGTATCTAAAGTAGACATCACGCGTTAGTATGGATGTGTGGTTAAGTGGCTTGCTTCCGACCATGTGATCGTGGGTTCTGTCCCACTGAGCAGCGCTTTGAAAGAAATGTCGACGAAAGTGTTGTGCGTGACTGGAGTATTTCGTAGAAAGAAACTGGAAGAAACCCATCTTATATATATATATATATATATATATATATATATATACAAGGTAAAGACTCCCTTCGGTTAGGAATGACCATGGGATTGCACCTGGGGCATACCAGCCTGTCTTCTCCATGGCACCGATGTTATCCAAAGGAAAAGCAAAGGTTGATACAGCGTGATACCAGTGATGTCACAACTCATTTC
>NC_068995.1:11383650-11384865 GCF_001194135.2 Octopus bimaculoides
ACACACACACACACACACACACACACACACACACACACACACACACACACACACACATATATATATATATTGAGAGAGATTAAAAAGATAAATCGAGAAATCGATAGATATATAGGTAAAGAGATAGACAGATTAATAGATTGATAGTTAAATAGATTAATAGATAGATAGATAGATAGATAGATAGATAGATAGACAGGTAGATAGATAGCTTGAGAGATAGACACATAAATTGACAGATCGATCGATAGTTAGATAGATAGAGAGATAGACAGATAGACAATTCTATAGATAGATAGATAGGTAGATAGATTGAGAGATAGATAGATAGATAGATAAACAATTAATGATAGGCAGACTGATAGATAGACTCACAAATAAATGGACAGATGAAAAGATAGATAGATTAATGGATAGATAGACCGATTGATAGGAACATAAATTGATAGACAGACAGTGAGATACATTGCTAAGTAGAGAAAGAAAGAGAGAGAGAGACGGAGCGGGGTGGGAGTGGAAGCAGAAGGGAAGAGTCGCGTGAGTTAATTCGTTCCCCTACAAAATTTTCTTCTCAGTGTAGCTTGCTTTTTTTCTTTTTTCTTTTCCTTTCTTTTTCTCTTTGTTTATTTGTTTATTGTTTCTTTTCTCTTTTTTTGTTTCCTCCCTTCCCTCCCCCCTCTCTCTCTCTCTCTATCTCTCTCTCTCTATCTCTCTCCCCCCCTCTCTCTCTCTCTCTCTGCTTTCTCCAGCTTACTCCATTTCAACCTTCATAAATATGAAACCACGTTCCTAATTTTAAGGACAAAAAACAAGCAAGGAACTCAAACAACAACAAGAACAACAACAACAACAGCAATAATCACAATAACAACAAAAACATTAACATCAAGACCAAGAAGCACAAAAAAGAAAAAAAATAATAAAACAAAAAGCAAAACAAAAAACGCAACAAAATATAACCCAAAACAAATATTTTTAAAAAATTGAAAAAAAAAAATTCGAACCTCTAACCCCTTACCCCCACCACCACCACATCACCCTAAAAAAATCAAGACAAAACCCTAGAAAACCCACTAAGAACAAAGCAGAAAGACAAAACCAAAATCAACAAAAACAATAAGATTAAGAAAGAGAAAAGAAGAAGATGAAGAACCTTATGAAATCTGAGTAATATATATTATAACTAATACATTAAAATATTTTTAAAGCGCTGGT
>NC_068995.1:11388930-11392595 GCF_001194135.2 Octopus bimaculoides
CCCGCCGTATATATGTATATGTATATATGTGTGTGTTTGTGTGTCTGTGTTTGTCCCCCGACATCACTTGACAACCGATGCTGGTGTGTTTACGTCCCCGTAACTTAGCGGTTCGGCAAAAGAGACCGATAGAATAAGTACTAGGCTTACATAGAATAAGTCCTGGGGTCGATTTGCTCGACTAAAGGCGGTGCTCCAGCATGGCCGCAGTCAAATGACTGAAACAAGTAAAGAGTATAGCAACTACATTCTCATATAAATTATACGCTACAATATAAAAACAGAATGAAAATACATAACAAGCACATATTAGGTAACGCAGACCGAGCGATAATGTCTGAGATAGAAAAGAGAAATTTGGATTCTAACAATGGTTATAGAAATACAGGGTGATCACGAGAAGAACATTTTTGCAGCAGGTAGGCTGAAGCAAAGATGATCTGGATCTTAACAGCAATAAGAATAACGATCGTGTCAGATGAAAACAAAATACAAATGGAAAAAAAAAAGCGAAAAAGAGAAAAGACATACTAAAAATGGAAAGCAAGTTGATGCGAAATAACTCAAGCACGAAGCGAAACCGGATTATTGTAATTACAGTTTTATCGGGGGGGGGGGGGTGACTACAGGATGGCACAGCAAAATATTGATACATAATACATAATACTGAATGTAATGCTCCGGTGAACAGTTTTGTTTAAATCTCACCCAGAGGCGTTCATATGCCTCGATAGACAGAGAAAGAAAGGAAATGGTGTAAGAATTTAGTCAGAGACAATCGATCGATGTCATCGAATATTTCATGAAAATTATAGTTCGAAAACACCGAAGCTAATCATTAAAGATAATCAGAAGGAAGCAGTGAACCATTTCTAGGCCCGTTGGAATCACAGATATTCAAAGACGATGCTGTTCACAAACATATGCATCAAACACACACACACACACGTTTGTATATGTATATATATTGGATTTTCTATCCATCCATCCATACGTACATTCATACATAAACACACACACACACACACACAATACACACACACATACACATATGTATGTATATGAAATCAAACATGCACACATATACATGGCGATGATGCAAATTTCATGTGAGGAAGACAAAAAACGAATAGAGAGTTAATTCATATATTTTTACAAGCATATAAAGAAGTCCGTCAGTGAGGTGTAGAAATCAACCAGATTTTCTGAAAACGAAATTAGTCCCTCTCTGTGCCGTTGGTTGTCTATTTTAATGCGTGTGTATACATATCTATAGATCATATTGGATAGATTCGTAAAGGACTGGTGTCGGACAGCATCAGCAAGGCTAGTATTGCTTGGAAAATGTGACAGAAAGAATGCGCTGAAATAAGCGCGGTGAGAAGAACAGCTAACGTTTCGGACAGAACACATTCTTCAGAGTTCAGCTAACTCGAGAAAAAAATGAAAGACAGTAGAATTTTTATCATTGTACTGCAACTGTGATTGGATTCGAACTCTTGTCTCTTTGAACCGATTTTTGATACTCTATCAACCAGCTAACTCACACTTTCCTGAAATCATGAAATAAAGCATAAAATATTCATATTTGCAGCTTTCGTTGTTGATATTGTTGTTGTTGTTGTTGTTGTTACAAGTAACCAAACAAATCTCCAACAAAGAATGATGGGAAATATTCAGACTAATTACGAACTCATCCACAGGTTCATGAAATTAATTTGATAGACTTAATAAATCATACGGAACTATAATGGCGATGCCATGTTCATTACTTGTGTGTATGTATACACGTGTAAGTGTGTGTGTGTGAGCGTGTATGTGTGTATTTATGCGTGTTAGTGATTATCTGTGAGTGGCTGTGATAACACTAAATATTTCATACACCTTTCTTTCCTTCCTCTATTATAGGAGAATGCAACATGTTTTTTTTTTTATTTCAAGATTCGTTTTTACAATATTTTTTTTTCTTTCTTTAATTCAATTTACATGGCAATTAAATTTAATTTGTGAAATAAAAAATTATTTGACTAATTATAATTATATATTTAACTAACTTTATAAAGTTTAGAAAATGCATGCATTATGTGAGATAAAAAAAAAATTTAAAAATCGAACCATGAGGTTTATTACTTGCGGCCTTGGTATCCAGTTCTATTTATTTTTACAAATAACGATGGACAGAGGCGCTAAAGTAATAAGATTAACTGCGCACCATTGTCTCGCTGTGTCTACTTCGTCAGCATTGTGTTGTAGCTGAGATTTGGAAGCTCTAAACAAGGATGTCTCTAACTTTTCTGTCTTCTTACGCATCCGTTCTACATATCCAACAACAATAGGCGCAAAAGTAGCTTAGTGGTAAGAAGTTTACTTCCAACCATGTGGTTCTGTGTGCAGTCTCATCGCGGCGTGCCACTTTCGGTAAGTGCCTTCTACCATAGACTCAGGCTAACCAAAGTCTTGTGAGTGGATCTGGGAGACCGAGACCAAAAGAAACCTGCCGCATATGTATGTATGTATGGCGCAGGAGTGGATGTGTGGTAAGTAGTTTGCTTACCAACCACATGGCTCCGGGTTCAGTCCAACTGCGTGGCACCTTGGGCGAGTGTCTTCTACTATAGCCTCGGGCCGACCAAAGCCTTGTGTGGATTTGGTAGACGGAAAATGAAAGAAGCCCGTCGTATATATAGGTATATATATATATATGTATGCGTGTGTATATGTTTGTGTATCTGTGTTTGTACCCCCAACATCGCGTGACAACCGATGGTGGTGTGTTTACGTCCCCGTAACTTAGCGGTTCCGCAAAAAAACTGATACAATAAGTACCAGGCTTCCAAAGAATAAGTCATGGGGTCGATTTGCTCAAATAAAAGGCGGTGCTCCAGCATGGCCACTAGATGAAGCTCGATGACTACTACTACTACTACTACTACCACCACCACCACCACCAATGCTACCACCACAACCACCACCACCACTACTACTACTACTAATACTACTACTACTACCAACACCAGCACCACCTCTACAATCAGCTACACCACCACCTCCACTAGTAGTAGTAGTTGCAGTAGCAGTAGTAGTAGAAGTGGTAGCAGTGGTGGTAGTGGTGGTGTTGGTAGTAGTAATAGTAGTAAGTTAAATAACCCTACTCGTAGTTCTTTTCTAATGGTACCTTTCGAGTTTAATGTTTTGTAAAAGTCTTACAGAGAGACTATTGCTTGATATGAAATGGACTCTTCCAAGATAACCGGCCGGCGGTTGTAGGCTGCATTTTCTTTGGTGCTTTTCTCGTTTAATGCATTGTGAGATTCTTCATTAGAATATCCCGTCCAGCATCGTAATCAACATCATCACCAGTATCACTATCAGCAACATCATCTGCAAGGCTATTGTCTTTAGAAAATCGATCCGAAACTAATAACTGTAGCCAGAACCATAGCGAAAGGACATGATAGTGTGTGTGTGTGTGTGTGTGTGTGTGTGTGTGTGTGTGTTGTGTTTGTGTGTGTCAGATAATGACATTTCAACAATAGAATTTCTTAAGTGAACATGTAGTTACGCACACATGCACACACATACAAACACAAACACACAAATACATGCATATATGCAAAAACAGACACACATACACTTACACACACATGTATATACATACACAAATA
>NC_068995.1:11395060-11401327 GCF_001194135.2 Octopus bimaculoides
CATGTGTTCATTTTGTTGCTTCAATAGAAAAGAGGTTTTTTCAAACTGAAATACACGTAAGCAGAGAGAGGGAGAGAAGGAGAAGACACATGAAGATAAGCGGAATTAGCATTCTTTTGGAAAAATAAGAGCCGGAATAAAGAATGTCAGTAATTTTGAAAAGAGGAAATAAAAGTAGCAAAGTAAAATTATTAGCATAAGTAAAAATTAACTAAAATGTATATAAAATATAAACATAAATAAATGTTGAATTAAAGAAGGAGAAATAGGAGAGAAAAGGAAAATAAAATGATCGAATCTGGAATGTTCCTTGATGATTTCCAAACAAGGATTTTTCTTTTCAAGATGGTTTTGCAGGAATACGTATTCGTTACCAATACTATCAATTGATTTGCAAGGATTAAACCGAGGAATAAAATATGTGGGGCATATAAATAGCTTTATTCTGCTAATAGAATGCTGTTCCCAGAATCTGCTGCTACAAAAACCATCAAATGAGAATATGAGAGAAATGAAAAAAAAAAAGAAAATATAACAAAACAACACATTAAACAAAACACACACAAACAAAAAAAAAAGAAAAAATGCGGCAAACGAATTTGTAATAAATAGTGAAACCTTTTAAGAGAAGGAGGTTTTCTTATTAAAGTTAAAAAGAAAATGGTGAGCCCTGAGTAAGTTCCTTAAACTACTTCGTCGAAGTAAATGATGAAACGAAAAAACGGTGTTTTTTCTTCGTTGATCGAAAGTGTGTCTTATAATTTCTTTTTTTCTGTCATACATATCATATCACCGTCGATAAGAAATTCACGTAACAGGTGGTTCCTATTTCGATCCTACGATGCAGCACTTTGGCTAATTGTCTTGTATTATATATTTGGCTTGACCAATATCATTGGAATGGAATTTGGAAAACTGTTTGGAAGCCCTTTCTAGATACACATCCATGCATTTCTTTCTTTTGAGTTCTCAACTACTTGATGCAGTCTTAAGAGGCCCGGTGGTTATATACAACATACAATGAGCATTAAGCATTTTCGACCTAGCGCGGTCTAATTCTTTCTAGCTCTGATCACAGTCAAATTCTTCCAGAAGAAAGAGAAGCAAATATGAAAGAGAAACTGAGTAGTCAACCCCCGGGGTATGTATGTATGTATGTATGTATGTGTGTATGTTTATGTGTGTGTATGTATGTATGTATGTATTTGTGTATGTATGTATGTATGTGTGTATGTATGTAGCTACGTATGTGTGTATGTATGTATGTATGTATGTATGTGTGTGTATGTGTGTGTATGTATCTATGTATGTGTGTATGTGTTTGTGAGTATGTGCATGTATGCTTGTATGTATGTGTGTGTGTATGTATGTATTGCCCAATTATGACCTCAGCTTTGAAGCTGAAACAATTTATAGATTTAAAGATTTATAGGATAACGATACGCGTTTCCAATAGGTTCTTGCTGTGGAAACACTCACCTAGACAACATTTTAAAACACGGCTTGCGTCTCCAAGCAATCTACGGGCTCTGAGCATAAGCACATATACATATGTGTTTGCATGTGACGTTCTTTACACTAAGATACCAAGCCAACTGAAGAATATTAATACCCCTGCTTTGCTTACTGGAAACGTATAGTATCAGTGAGGGCATTTCAATAGAAACTAACGAATTTATAGAAATTTCTTATCTACTTGCCCTGCCTGTAATGGAGCATTTATTTTCTCAGTCGTTAACATTAACGTGTATCAGGATATGTGTGTGATCTATCTGTCAGCATACAGCCTTTATCAATGGACATCGATGAGGTAACTGCCAACCGACGTCCATTGAGCGGAGCCCTATGTTACATATATTCTTCTGTAGCTTGTTATCCAAACTGCCTGTCAAGCTGACTAGTCTTTAGGAATACAAAGGACGAACAATTGGCTCGATGGAAACCTGAGACCAAACGAGTTATTATCCACAAATACCGGGGCAAATTAAATCTAAAAATAGATATTTACGCAAGGGATATTTCTTCAAAAAAATTCTTCACATTCTTCCGTTACATTTAAGCTCCTTCATAAGTTTATTAGTTATTTTGCTCTATGTTATGCAATGTCCTTGGAGAGTTTATTCCAAATAAGTTTTTAAAAGTTTAACGATGAAAATGTCAATATTTTCTATCGATATAAGATTTCTTATTGGCCTGCTATTTCGGTAAAAGTATAATTAAAGAATAAGAGATGGATATGCGTGTATACATTCTAATAAAAGTCGTTATGTATGTCTGTATGTATATATGTGTGTGTGTATGTGCGTATGTTTACTTCTGTTATGATCATGTGACTAAATACATAGAATAGTGTATATGTAAAGATGAATAAACGACTTGGAAACTAAAGAATACAATTATCGAAAAACTATAAGAACTTCATTAAATTTATCGCCGTTTAAATTGCTGCATGACACCCTCTCCCCACTCACCCATTTCTTACTCATACACACGCACATACACACATAAATACAAACACACACATACATACATACACACTCAGACTCCCGTACACCTCTATAGACTTATGTATGTATATATATGTATCTATCCATCTCCATCTATATATATAGGTATACATTTGTGTATGTATAAAATGTCTGTCTGTATATCCATCCATCCGTTCGTCCGTCTGTCTGTCCGTCCGCCCGTCCGTCTGTTTGTCTATCTATCTATCTATCTATCTATCTATCTATCTATCTATCTATCTATCTATCTATCTATCTATCTATCAATCTATCTATCTAATATGACTGTCTACATGCATAAATATACATCTTAAATCTTCTCAAATATAAGGATATATTTACAATGTTTTGTATACTTTGTTGAACAGTAGTCCTTTGATATCATTTTGTGCTGGGCAATTACAATTACAAAACACAGAATATATACATACATTCATACACATGCATACATGTATATATACATATGTATGTTTTTCTCTCCATAAATGACGTCTAGTTCGCGCGTTCTTAAACATTTATATTTAAGGTTGTATTCCGAGAGACATAGTATTATCTTCGATGCCTAATAATATGTTTTCTGGTTTTTTTTTCTCCTATGCTTCAGCGTTAAAAAATGCTATCTCGGGAGATTAGGAGACCAGTAAACAACAGTGGGTAAACCAGTACAAGGCACCAAGAAATGACTGTTTCATCTCTTTAAGGAAAATTCATGTATTTCCAGACTTTGACATGTATGTCCATGATAGTAGACACCTTTACGCATATGACATGAAAACGGGAATCAAATTGCTCGATGGGGGAATGTCTTTGTGGTTGGCCATTTTACTAGAAATAGCAGCCAAAAGTCCCTTCAAATTCTACACAACCATCATAAGTAAGATAAAGTTATAGGGACATAAACAAACTGACACCGGCTGCCAAGCCGTGAGGTATCGGGGAAACAAACAAATACACATACACATGCACATATGTATACGATAAGCTTCCACAGTTTCCGTGGACAGCGTTCGCTCAGAAGGCATTGGTCGACCGGGCGTTATAGCAGAAGGTACACTCTCCCGATGTGTCGCGAAGTGGGATTGAACTCAAAAGCACGTAGCTGCAAAGCCAACTTATTAACCATACAACATAGCTATGCGTTTGTGCAATTTAAAAATACTTCTTTAACTAAATTTATAACTTAGAATGCAAATTTTCAACCAGTCCACCGTCGTTAAGTATTCAAACCATGATATGGTTCCGAAGCTCTAGAAATACGTTTTAAATCCTAATTTCGGTTTCTCCAATGATTCACATTAACAGCTCAAGCCTGCATGTTTTCTATAGAATCAGGTTTAGTTGAATAAGCATTCTTTACGTCTCTCCGTAGAATAAAGTGGAAGCAGTTATTAAATATTCAAAAATAATGAAAAATAAGAAATCTGTTTCATTGTCAGCGATAAAATAGACGCATCAGGCTGTTAAATGTTGTTCCCAGATTAATTCTGTCATTTATAGAATTAAAGGTATAAACATTTAGAATTTTAAATTTATAATTCCACAAGGGTTTTATAATGACCCTGCATGTTGAAGGTCTACTCTGCTGTAAGCAATAAATCGATAATTCTCAACGCTGAATTATTGACAGAGTGAACCGTGATTGAAAAATCCTTATCTGAACCCGTACTAATAACATTATAGATGACGTGGAAATCGATTAATATCACCACTTCCTAGTGGAAATTTCAAGATATCTTTGTAGAAGAGCAATTCATTCGGCTATAATGCTGATTTCAAATTTTTACCCAAGAGCAGCAATCTAGGGGGACAGTATAAGTCGACTAGATCGAGCCCCGTGCTCAACTGGTACTTATTTTATCACCCCCGAAAAGATAAAAGACGAAGCCGATCTCGGTAGAATTTGAACTTTGAACGTATAGGCGGACGAAATGCTGCTAAGCATTTTTGGCCGTCGCGGTAACGAGTTGGCCAGCTCACTGCCTTTGTCCTGGGCAAGATATAAACATCAAATGGTGAGGTAGTAGCGCGGGATATCAGCTGGCAAAATGAGCAGCATCTGTATTTCAAAGGATCAGTTCTCTCACATTCTGTGCCGCGCTGAATCTTCATGAGCGCGTGTGTCCGCAGAGAGCTCAGCTGCTTGCCCGTTGATTTCACGAGCAAGCCGTTCCCTTGGTCGAATCAGCTGGAACAATGTCCAACGTACCCGACGAAGTATAAGTTTGGTACAGAATTCGTAGGCCACTGTAACAGACACTGATGTTATGTGAACCAGTCTCCTTATCTAAGGGTTAGGTAAAAAAAAAAAAGGCCATGTGACTTAAGTGACAGCTCGGAATAACACAAGACCTTTAAATTATTATTTCCGTTAATCGTAGGTCTTAGTCCAAAGCTGGAATTGGTGGTCATATTTATCATAAGTTAGATGTACTAGGAATGATTTTGATCGACAACAACATTCATATATTAGTGGTAGCCATTTTATCTTCTGACTCGGTTAATCTCCTGAGAAAACATCGAATATTCATCAACATGACAACCATTCTTCCATCCATCCATCCATCCATCTATCTATCCACCCAAACCAACATCCATCTATCCGTGTGTGTGTGTGTGTTAATTTATATTTATATTTATATATAACTGGATTTGTTTGCACTGGTCATATGTATGTTAGACAAAAAGACCAGTCACAAAGTAGACCGCCCTATTTTAAAACGAGACCAGACATTTGTACATGCAGTAAACATCGGTTGCCAATGTTCATATACTAGTTTTGGCAAAAAGACACAAATTAACATCACTGCCAATTTCTATGGTATTTTTTTTATTGTAGAACTAAACACGCATACATATATACACAAATACACCTACGTATGTCTTTATATACGTATTACACAAACACACACACACACAAACACACACACACAGACAAACACACACACACAAACATACACACACATATACAGACTCATATACGGATATGTTCACATGTACCCACACGCATATATCTATTTCTGTAACTGTATCACTACAGCTATATGGGATTATATATAAACGTGTGTGTGTGTATGTATATATATATATATATATATATATATATATATATATATATATATATATATATATATCACATGTACCTCTCTAAGTACATGGTATTTACTCTACTCGAAGCATATATTTATTGAGAGCGTTATTATTTGAACCGAATTGCTTCTACGATTGATATATACACGCGCACTCAGGCCCCGCGCGTATGCAGAAACGTACGCCGAACTGAGATACATGTATACACAAACATATACACACACGCATACACATCTATAGTTAAGACAAAACTATCATAGATAAAGTGGCGTGTCATTCAAAATATATTTGTAATTAACTTTGCCATCGTGAGGTGAAGGAAATTCGTTAGTGTAAGCTAAAATTACTTTCAAAAGAAGTAAGGGAGGGAACTCGTAAAACTACTTTTCGCTAAAAAAGACATTCATGGAGATAGGCTGCAGCTATGGCTGCGTGGTTAAGAAACTCGCTTTGAAGTTATGCTGCTTCGGGTTCAGTCTCACTACGTGGCACAGTGAGAGAAATTAACTTCTACTATATCCCGATTCGACCAATACTTTGTGAATGAAATTGGCAGATGGAAATTGTGCGGAAGCCTGTATTATGTATATATGTGTGTGCGTATGTTTGTGACAGTGCGTATGCGTTCGTGTTTGTAATTGTCAGCTTAAAGCTGGGCAGAATGCTTAGCGAC
>NC_068995.1:11405957-11406810 GCF_001194135.2 Octopus bimaculoides
ATATATATATATATATATATATATATAGGATATGTTAAACTTGTGAAGGCATGGTTGCATCCAAGGAAATACTGGTTCAATACCGTGTACTTTTGGGGAATGAAATACCCTTAAAACAATAATTGTATATTAGGCATATAGTTTATATCCATTTAAAAAAAGAAAAGAAAATGAAGATAAGGAGGTTAATAAGTGTTTATTATTAACAACTTGGTGAGCTTCTCTTCTTACAGCCGTTTCAATTAATGCTCAATAATTTAATTACAAAATTGTACGTTCAATTTACATTTATCTGACAAAAGTCTAAAATTGAGAATAATTGTTTTATTATTATAGAAAGAACTAATTGAAGAGAACATTGGACCATAGAATTAATATCCTAAAAATGAAACAAAGAAATGAAAAGAACATTCCGCTCATTACGCAACTGTGACTGTGGGCTTACAAGCTTGCTTCCCAACCACATAGCTCGAGGTTCAATCCCACTGCGTGGCACCTTGGGTAAGTACCTTCTACTATAGTTTCCTGTATACACACATACAAAGACAAACACACTTAGATATGTATGTTACTGTGTGTATTTATGTAAATCTAAGTATATGTGTATGTGGGTGTATGTGTGTAGAAAGTTTGTAGTCATAACGAACAAATATGTTTATGCAAAGAGAGAAACGAAAAGGCACAGTAAAAACGCGGTCAAATTTGCATCTTAAACACGTGACTCGTGTTCAGCGGCACAACTTTGAACCACGGATGAGTGTTTTCTGTCATAGCCTTTGGCCTACCAATGTCTTCTAAATGGAATTTCTTAACGGGAACTGTGTGGAAGCTGAATGTGTATATATATATATAT
>NC_068995.1:11407015-11408334 GCF_001194135.2 Octopus bimaculoides
TGGCGGGTCTCTTTATATAGTTTTATTGAGTGTGTAGGGGTGGAGAGAGAGATATATAGGATAGTAAGAGAGGGTGAGGAAAAGTGAGAGAGAGAGAGTGTGTGTTTTTTGTGTTGGTGTGTGTGTGTCTGTGTGTGTGCGTGTGTGTGTCGATGGGAAAGAGAAAAGAAGAAAATTGGGTTCACAGCTGGTTAGTTCTTTTCAATGATAAGTTTATTTTTAGCCTTTTAAAGGAATGGCAAAAGCAGGTGAGATCGTTTTGAAGTTGCTTTTCAAAAAGATATATACATAAATATATCTCTCTCCCTCTATCTGTCTGTCTGTTAGTCTGTTCGTATGTATGTACTTATGTATGCATGCATGTATGTATGTATGTATGTATGTATGTATATATATATATATATGTATGTATGTATATATATGTATGTATATATGTATGTATGTATGCATGTATCTATTTATCTATCTATCTATCTATCTATCTATCTATCTATCTATCTATCTATATACATACATACATACATAAGCGCTGGCGTTGATGTATGTTAAAATGCTTGCTTCCTGAATGCACGGTTCTGGTTTCGGTCCTACTGCGTGGCAACTTAGGCAAGTGTCTTCTAATATAGCTTACGGCTGACCAAGACCTTGTGAGTGAGGTTGATAGGAGGAAACTGAAACAAGCCCGTAATATATATATATATATATATATATATATATTCATGTGTGTGTTCTTGTTCTCCATGCCCGTATGACAGCCGGTGTTGGTGTGATACGTCCCTGTAACTTAGAGGTTCGTCAGAATAACCGTTCGAAGTAGTACCAAGATTTAAATAAGAATAAGTACCAAAAAGTCTTCAAGGTTGTGCCCAAGAGTGGTCGCAGTCTGATTAGAACATGTAAACTATATACGTATACATAACGTGTGTGTTTGTGTCTGATTAGTGCTGTGATTAATGGTATCTTTCGTTATGTCGGTGACTTGGTAGTGTTTAAATAAAAGTTGATAAATAAGAAGTAGAACTTTTAAGACACACACTGGCGTCGATGAGATTTGATTAAAAAAAATGGAGAAAGGAAAAAATGGAAAATCATTGTTCTAGTCAGAACGGAGTCCAACGAGTGAAAAGAAAAAACAGAAGAAAATGCAAAATAGTATATACTTGTACACATACATACACACATACATACACGCATACATACATACATGATGCATACGTACATACAAGCATACATAAACATAAACATACAAACACGCATGCACACATATGTATCTGTGTGTGTATATATGTATATATGTATATATATATATATATATATAT
>NC_068995.1:11410876-11411738 GCF_001194135.2 Octopus bimaculoides
CACACACACACACACACACACACACACACACACACACACATATATATATATATATATATATATATATATATATATAGATATGTCTATATATATTTCTATATACATATAAATATATACATACTGGTAATTACATGCATACATGTAATCTATGTATGAATGTGTATATGCATTTATATGTATGTGTATATATATATATATATATGTATATATATATATGCATGCATGTATGTATGTATGTATGTATGTATATATATGTATGTATGTATATTGCACAATCCTTATTAAGCTTAATTTATTTTTCTTGAAGAAACATATATATATAATGAAAATAGACCGGTAATAGTAAGAATGATTGCATAATATTCACTCGTTCGATAGCAAAAAAAAATTAAAAGATAAACAAAACAAAAGAAAAATCAACACTTTATTCTCTAATATTTAGAAAAAAAAATTTCATAAGAAGCCAGAAAAATCGTATTTTTATTTACTAATGTAAGTTAGACTGTTTCCGATGCAGCTCGAGTTGAGAAGCAGATGGCGTAAGATGCACACAAATGCTAAAACCGTACGACGGTTTTTTTGTTATTTGTTTTACAAATTGTCTTTTACCTTGAAAGATATTTATTTATCTATCTACTAATCACTCAGCTCATTTCTTTAACCATTCTTCTTTCCCTCTCTTTCTCTCTCTTTTACACACACTCCGCCCTCTCTCTCTCTCGCTGTCTCCACACACACACACACATACACATATATATATATATGTATATATATGCACAGACATATATGTATAATACATTATATTCTATATATATCTATATATAATGTATTATATATATATACATATTCATATATATATATA
>NC_068995.1:11412110-11413629 GCF_001194135.2 Octopus bimaculoides
ATATATATATATATATATATATATCAATATACATACGTACATACACACACACAAGCACATGCACATTTACACACACGCACACATTTTGCTGCACCATTAGATTTTTTTTTGTCATATTTCCGTTACTACAGATTATCCTGCAATTGTTGCCATGTGGCAACAATTGCAGGATAATCACCTCTGGGAAGATAAGAACGTGGCAAAGAATCCAGAGGTCAGCAGTGGTGGGCAGGAATGGGTTACATAAATAGTTAGGAAGAGGATGATTGGTGAAGATATGAGACCAGGGCGCTCCAAGGAAATGGTCATACTGCAAATATATTTATTGCATCTTAATTTAATCTTTCTTGACAGAATATATTCAAATTTTAGCACAAGGCCAGCAATATTTTAGGGGGGACTAAGACGATTACATCGACCGCAGTGCTCAACCGGTCCTCATTTTATCTGCCCTTAAAGTATTAGCAAGAAATAAAAAGAAATACAAAGAACAAAAGAGAGTGAGGATACAATACATGATAATATTCTAGATGGCGCATGGCTCAGTGGTTAGAGCGTCGGGCTCACAATCATGAAGAAGTGAGTTCGATTCCCGGACCGGGTTGTGTGTTATGTTCTTGAGCAAGACACTTTATTTCATGTTGCTCCAGTTCACTCAGGTTTAGAAATGATTTGTAACGTCACTGGTGCCTTTGCCTTTCCTTTGGGTAACAACAGTGGTGTGAAGAGGGAAGCTGGTATGCATGGGCAACTGTTGATCTTCCATAAACAAACTTATCTGGGCTCGTGCGTCGGAGGGAACTTTCTAGGTGCAATCCAATGGTCATTCGTGACTAAAAGGGGTATTTACCTTTTTACCCTAGACAGACTGTGAGGGGTAAGAAACTTTCAAGAGAGCTGAACAGCAGAAGGTCTTCAGAGAAGAAACCCCACTCGAGCAAGTGTGCCAGCCCTTAACTTAATACACTCTAAGGGGGTTGGGCCGTACCCAGGTCATGCCTTTAAGGTACACTGCTGCTGATACTTTTTAACCACTCGGACATCGAAAAATGGTGCAATTAAACCGCTTGAAGGTTTTATCAAGTTGTAACTCCTCTCCGATGACTCAGCTTCTTTCAGTTTTTCCATCTAGCAAAATCCACTCACAAGGTTTTGATCGGCTCGAGGCTATAGTAGAAGACACTTGCCCAAGGCGCCGCGCAGTGGGATTGAACCCCGAAACCATATGTTTTGGAAGCAAGCTTCTTACCAGACAGCCACGCCTGCTCCTATTTTTGTTGTTGGCACTCCGTCGCTTACGACGTCGAGGGTTCCAGTTGATCCGATCAACGGAACAGCCTGCTCGTAAAATTAACGTGCAAGTGGTTGAGCACTCCACAGACACGTGTACCCTTAACGTAGTTCTCGGGAATATTCAGCGTGACACAGTGTGACAAGGCTGGCCCTTTGAATTACAGGCACAACAGAAACAGGAAGTAAGAGTGAGAGAAAGTTGTGGTGAAAGAGTACAGCAGGGTTC
>NC_068995.1:11414558-11414938 GCF_001194135.2 Octopus bimaculoides
ATATATATATATATATATAAATAAATATATACATATATATATATATACCTCGGTATATTTGCATACAATTATACATATGTATGTGTATGTGTAAGTACGTATCTCTCTCCATATATATACATGTGCGTGTATATATAAATATATATATATATATGTGTGTGTATATATGTGTATATATATACATACATGACTACGCATATAGACCTATCATGTAATGCTTACAGATATACCTGCATACATACAGACAGGTAAGCTATCATTCACACATCCATCATGCCATACATACCAAGACATATACACACACGCAACATACTCACAAACACACACACACATACATATATATATATATATATATATATATATATATATATATATATATA
>NC_068995.1:11415121-11418684 GCF_001194135.2 Octopus bimaculoides
GCATACAAACTGCAGACATCGATAGTGTTTGATGTATATATCTCTTCCTTTGATATGTATATTTTTATATATTTAAAAAAAAATTCTTTAAACAGACATTCTCCTTTTGCTAGAATTTAGAATATTAAGTCTGTTTCTGCTACTTCTAATCTTCAGAGGTCATACACACCTTATATGCCGCATGTGCTATGTTATATTGACCCAAGCTGATGCAAGTGTTCGATGATTTTGATAGATAAGGGAAGCGAAAGCAATAAACAAGTGGAAGCATTAGAGCGTCAGAAAAAATATGTATTGAGGAATTTAAGTTCAATCCCCGCTGAAGTTGACTTTGTTTTTCATCTTTTCGGTGTTAAATAAAATAAAAACCTGTTGAGCATTGGGAGAGATGTAGTCAACTTACCCCTTGAGGTCAGGTTACTTGTGAGGTTTCTTAGGAGTACTACTGCTAATGTGGAATCAAGTACAACCTGTGTAATGGTTAGGGTCGTCAGTGACTAAACGGGACCCCATCTAGGCTTGCCAGGTTAGGAGGGCTGCTAGAAACCCAGCTGGATTAAAAAGCAAGTACTTTTAAAAGTAGAGATGAATTCAGTGTAGGTTCAACGACTATCTAGCAATGATACGGTCCCTCAGAAATTTCGGATTGGTGTCCGGCGTGCTGGAAGGCTGTTAGGAGACAGGGACCCATTAGCTTTAGTTAAAGCTTGTCTCTAAAACTTGCTCCAAACCCAGGCTATATAATTTTCGACAATCGGCCGTGACCGGGTCAGCGAATCCTCTACGACAAGATCAAGTCTTTCTGGATGTGGCCATCTTATTTAAACCTTATCTTTACAGGAATACTCTACCCATCGACAATAGACGGCAAGATGAGCTTCTACCGATCACACCATTCCAAAGTGCGTATACAGGTGACCGGGGACCACATGGAAACTTGTATTTCTCCGAGCATAGACTACTTGTTGGTCGGAGCTAGCTGAACTCACCCCAGATGAATGCTGCTGCATTCATCTGGGGGAAAATACTTATATCCCTTCCCTCAGATTTACTAATCGTTTGCCAAAATTTGAAAGATATATTAACAGATAAGGGGAACGAAGGTAGCGAGCTGGGAGCATTATTAGAGCGATGGAAAAATGCTTTGCTGAATTTCTTCCAGTTCTTTATATCCTGAGTTCGAATACTACTAAGGCCAACTTTGCTTTTCTTCATTCCAGGTCTCAATAAATTAAGCCTTGACCAATTGTATCGATTATCCTATTTCAAAATTACTAAACCTTTTAACTAAACCAGAAATCAGTGAATAAAGTTGATGCGGGTAGCGTTTAGAAATGACAGAGATTCTAGGGTGCAAGATATTTTGCTTTGCTTTCTTGAATTTGAGTCTTCGAGAAAGAGATCTGTTGTAGATTTACAGGATACCACTCGACGAAAGAGACATTATGTGGCTACGTGATCTGCTAAATCTAGTAGCAAAATATTCTTACAATTCATACCCTACATTTCTGTCCGATTTTACCTTTTTTCAAATTGAATGAAATTTAATAGTGTTTTAGAATGTCTAATGGCCCTCCCATTGAAGTTTCTGTCCTTCTATTGAAATTTGAAACCTTATTTAAGTACCAACTTTATTGTGGAGTCTAGATCTAAGAAGCAAGCTCCCAGAAAACAGGGAACGAAAACGCTAGATCAAAACCCAATTGAAATAATTTCTCCTTATTTACAAGGCACCAATCTGATGATATCTTCGTAAAAAATTACACGTGACAATTTCACTTTTCCATCCTCCAACCTAAATTACCGGTTATTTATGTGCCACAGTGAAACACTTAATCAGTATCAAATAGACGAAAAACCTAATAATTATCAAGATTAATCTCATCCATGCTTTGGTTTTGAAGGTCAGTCAATCGGCAGTACTCTCACCACACCAAATTTACAACAACAGAAACGTTGTAGCTAGGAAAAGAAGTCAGGTTTTATTTATTTAATTAAAATAATCTGATACATCAATTGCCAATTGCATATAATAAATCTTCAAAGAATATTTGACCGAGTGTTTATCGGAATGTTCAGCGAAATAATTGGAACTCTCTAGCGACATGATGATTAAAGATCAATTGCGAATAACTTACTGTAATCGATATTTATACGTTTCTACTATATATCTATTTAATGACCATATTCACTTCAAATTCTGTGACTGATCTTATCTCATTCTAATGTCACCAAAGCAATTTATCACATCTATCATCCGCCTAGTTCAAATGAAGAGATGCATTTTTTCCCCTTTTATATGATCGTATCACATTTTAATCTCTTTAACAACACTTCCCTTTATCCTCCCCCTCTCTCTCTCTGCCTTTCTCTCTCTCTCTGCCTTTCAATATCTCTCTGCCTTTCTCTCTCTCTCTGCCTTTCTCTCTCTCTCTGTCTCTCTTCAACTCAGTTGGCAGGTTTGGATGTAGTGCAGTTCTCAGTTCTCAATTACGTAAGTTCTTGTTTCTTAATATATTTACCTAATTGTGTTTCCTATCGATTCACTATGATTTTCACCTCCTCATTGCTTTCCATGGTAAATCTAAAACCTTATTCCTTCGCAAACATTTCTATCGCAACCATTTCAATAATTTTAATGCCAAATAGTGAAAATATCCATACACACGTACACACGTACACGCACAGAAACACAAGCATGAACACAGATACACGTTTACAAGATATTGTTCACTCACACAGTCTTCTCTAGTTAACGTACTTGTTAGCGAGGCAACGAAACTGTATTTGTTTGTTCGATCCGCTAAATATACTAGCTAAATTTCCAACAAACAATATCCTACCATCTTAAAAACAGTACGAAGAATATAATGATTCGGTTTTCTGTATATTATTTTGTTCCTTCGATTCCTTTATATAATTTAATGTTTATAATTAAATATAATATAATCTAATGTTTATAACCGAAGGTCTTGTGCTAGATGATGAATAGAATCAACACAGGAAATTTCAAAACAAAGGATATTTATATAGTTTTATACTGTGTAACGTTAAGTGCTAAAGAATGGTAGGACCTTCATGCAGCAGACGAGGTAAATATGTACAAGGCAGCTGGCATTTCAAACTTTATGGCAATTAATTTGAGTGAAGGTATACCTTGTTGCTTGGTTTGTAGTTTAGCATGGTCGTCTGCGTTATGGTTGATGTTGTACTAGATACATTGTTTGAATATTTGTCGGAATGGCCACGGCTGGAACATTTTGATCACAGAACTGGTTAATCATATATGGCTTTGGCCGAACACTAGAATTTTTACCAAATATTTTATTCCAAATTTTTAAATAAGTTTAGGAGTGGCTATGTGGTAAGTAGCTTGCTTACCAACCACATGGTTCCGGGTTCAGTCCCACTGCGTGGCACCTTGGGCAAGTGTCTTCTACTATAGCCTCGTGCCGACCAAAGCCTTGTGAGTGGATTTGCTGGACGGAAACTGAAAGAAGCCCGTCGTATATATGTATATATATATATGTATGTGTGTATATGTCTGTGTGTCTGTGTTTGTC
>NC_068995.1:11418694-11424028 GCF_001194135.2 Octopus bimaculoides
TGTCTTCTACTATAGCCTCGTGCCGACCAAAGCCTTGTGAGTGGATTTGCTAGACGGAAACTGAAAGAAGCCCGTCGTATATATGTATATATATATATGTATGTGTGTATATGTCTGTGTGTCTGTGTTTGTCCCCCTAACATCGCTTGACAACCGATACTAATGTGTTTATGTCCCCGCAACTTAGTGGTTCGGCAAAATAGACCGATAGAATAAGTACTACGCATACAAAGAATAAATCCCGGGGTCGATTTGCTCGACTAAAGGCGGTGCTCCAGCATGGCCACAATCAAATAACTGAAACAAGTAAAAGAGTAAAAGAGGATAATTTTCTCAATTATCACACAATTCTACAATTTTCCTCAACAATGAGACGAAATAGAGCTTTTGCTGTTTTCCGAAGCTTATTGGCCTACAAAAGAAACCACTGTCCAATCAATCACTCTTACCTATTTCCTAATATGTGATAATTTAAAAGAAAGGAAAAATGCCTTTCCTTTATGTTGGTTTGCTGAATATCCCGGGCGGATCAAGCAAACCTATGTTCAAAGACAGTCAGATCGTGTTGAACATCGCATATTTTTTTCAGGCAGTGTACAAACACATGACCATGATATCCTTATGGGTCTTCCATACTTTAAAGTAGCAGGGTATGATTAGAGAGCTATATGGCTATTTCTTGTAAATCGATTGGCCATTACGAAGCTCTGTTAGTGGATTGAGAACTATATTGGCAGGTAGGCTGTCGGGTTTGGTGCCAATGGGATGCAATGTAAATGAATAGAAACAGAATAACTTAAAATAATTGAGGATCGTTTTCTCGTGGGCCCTCAATTTTTGGTAGAGTCGAAGGTGCTCCATCGAGACAATCGGCGATTTTTTAAATTTTAGACAAGGTGGAGCATATCCCTCTCCAAGTCTGGCTACAACCGACTTGTTCCAAAAAGAGACAGTCAGAAAGAGATAGATAGATAGATAGATAGATAGATAGATAGATAGATAGATAGATAGATAGATACAGATAGATAGATAGATAGATAGATAGATAGATAGATAGATAGATAGATAGGATAAGAAGAGTCGACTTCATTCAAGAACTGGGACTTTATTTATCGATACCAAACAGACGAAAGTGAAAAAGTGACCTCGGAGTGTAGAGTGTCGGAACAGTGAGTGCAGTGCAATCTAAGCAATGACTCCATCAATGACTCCGTCAAATGCTTTTAAGGAAGAACGGAACCAGTAGAAGCGCAGTGTAGCAAATAGCGGCGGAAATCGATCAATGTTCATTTTACTGCTTGGAGATATTGTGCTTGCTTTGCTAACCCTTGTGGTAAAATATAAATGTCACGAATGCCCATCTGAACAATCTGCGAAAAAACAAGAAAAAAAAAGGCAGAAAAAGTCGCCACAAGCCTTATCGTTGTCTATGGTTAAGTTTGATAACGCAAGGTCAAACAGTTGACATTATCGCAGGAACATGATCATGCGGGGTACATTAGTGTTTATCAAAGTATATATAATATACATGTATTTGTGTGTGTATATTATATATACACACACAAATGTATTTATATATACACAAATGTATATATATATATATATATATACACACTTGTGTATATATACACAAATGTAGGTTTGTAATTTGTAGGTTTGTGCGTTGTAGATCCGATAGTCTCCTGAAATATGTCACAATACGCCGAACTTCAAGATAACATGAAACATTTGTCCTGTATATTGTTTATTGCAACCGTTTTTCGTGGTCTCATATTTCTGAATATGTAGGTTTAAAGTATGCACATTTTAGACATTAGTAGCTATTTAGTCTCTATAAGGTTATAGAAGTTAGTCATCATTTACTTAGTAAACATGCTTAGGGAGTAGATATCGTAAATATGATGCACAAGGAGTTAGAGTAATACCTAACGCTCCACTGACAATACTCGACCTATTAACGCAGCTCCTTAAGGTGCTGTTTGACGTGCTAGTAATAGGAACCAAGTTTACTTCAAATTGCTACGCAAGAAGTCACCTCTGATAATTTTGTATATTATACATTGACAAGAAAAACAGAAAAATAAGTACACGAACGAGGCTGTTGAAATTGGAATCACAAAATAAACGAAGATATTGCTTAGAAAAATGGTGATGACAACGATGACGTTCTCAATAGTTTAAACGACTGGAGTTTAGCTTCCGGAGACGTATAAACATAATTCGTATTTAGATTAATTTTCACTGGTTTGACCAACACAGGTTTCAAGTATAGTAGTAGTCCTCTCAAAAGCACCCGTCATTAGATCTGCCTTCCTGGTTAGATTCTAAAGCTCGAATAACTGAGACTAAGAATTTTATCCAACCGTACCATTCTTGATTTACTTCTATGTCTCTCGTCGGCTGTTTCAGCTTCAAGAATATGTCTTGTGTGTCATTTCTGTGACATTTTAATTACATGGCAGTAGTATCGGAGTCATGAAATCTCAAGGCAGAGAAGTAAGGGCACAAACTGGAGACAGCCCCACGATCTCCGAACTAGGAACACTTTGGGGTAACGTTTCTCCAGAACTTCATCGGATGACTCACGTTTCGACCGCTTTTTTCAAAATTAACCATCACTGGTTACCATAGATGAGGATAGACACGAAAACTAAAATGAAAATAGCATATAGAAAAAATTTATCAACCTCTCCTATTATAGGAATCGAATGCTAGAATTCAGACACTATAATTTCAGGCGCATTAAAGTGCTAGCATCTGGAATTCTAGCATCTCATGATAAGGTTTTAGTCATTTAAGTGGAGTTCATTCTGTTAGAAACATTCGATTGTTACTTTCCTATTATCATTAGCCATTTTACTGAAGGTCTGCGTGGCTGTGTGGTAAGAAGCTTGCTTACCAACCGCATGGTTTCGAGTTCAGTCCCACTGCATGGAACCTTGGGCTAGTGTCTTTTACTATAGCCCCGCGCCGACCAAAGCCTTGTGAGTAGATTTGTTAGACAGAAACTGAAAGGAGTTTATATATATATATATATATATATATATGTCTGTGTGTGTGTTTGTGTGATTGTCCTCCCCATCACCACCACCGCCGCTTGACAACCAGTGTTTGTGTATTTATGTCCCCGTAAACTAGCGATTCAGCAAAAGAGACCGATTAAAAATAAGCCCTGGGTTTGATTTGTTCGACTAAAACATTTCGAGGTGGTGCTCCAGCATGGCCGCAGTCAAAACAGCAGAAACAAGTAAAAGAACGGAAGAATAAGAATAAACCAACTGCTTAACAAATCATCCAAATTCCTTTCCGTTTTTCTTCTCCATGAAGTAATGTTAGCAATTCCGAAAGTCCACCGCTCAACTATTAACACCCATCTCACGAGAGCAATAGTCTATTTATTAATCTATTAAAGAATAAAATAAAAAATCGGCTGTCGATAAAAGGAAAGTACCCATTCGGGCTTGTTCCTTAGTCTGAGCATAACTTCCTGCTTTTACTGCGACCTATCTCTAAAAGGGGTCATGCGCACTGCACTGTTTTGTCTGAGAAAGACATTAAAAATAAACGTGACGATAGATCTCTGAAAAATCAGAAACAAACTGCATGGTACTTTCGCTTTTGTTTTTTACGTTTTATTTAAATAAGCATGTATGGTTCAATAAATTATTGAATATTTTGCTAATATAATAACTACCACATCCGTCTAATTTGATATTAATAATTAAAAAATAATAATAAAAAAAAATCTAATCAGTCTCGAAATTTTTATTTAGAGATCAATTAAAAATAGTTAGAAATATCGATCGAAAAACCTATTGATGCTCTGGCTAAGAAACTACTCTCAGACTAAAGACTAAAAGCAATAAATTTTTATACTTTTCTGTTTCTATAAATTTTTTATTTTTAACATGTTAAACACACTTTTCATTAGGAAACAAGAGAGGACTGTTTTACTTCGCTGCTAGGACTACTACTACTACTACTACTACTACTACTACTACTACTACTACTACTACTACTACTACTACTACTACCGCTGCTGGAAACTACAGCAAACCAGCACCACTAACACGACTCTGGCTATTACAACTACCACTACTACTACTACTACTGCTGCAGCGGCGATAACTACTACTACTACTACTACTACTACTACTACTACTACTACTACTTCTGCTGCTGCAACTACTACTTCTATTGTTACTGCTGCTGCTACTACTACTACTACTGTTGCTGCTAATGTTGCTTCTACTACTACAACTACTACTGCTGCTACTACTACTACTACTACTACTACTACTACTACTACTACTACTACTACGCAGTTTAAGTCCAGGGTGGCCCTGATCGAAGATCGAAAAACCGCTCGTAGCCAGAGACGTTCCAGCAGTGACCACACTGTATTACCCCACACCTTTTTGTTCAGTGTTGCCTGCTTTAAAGCAATAAGAGCAAGATTCGAACGAAATTCAGCTGTTACCCCTAGCTTGTCCCACAAAGGCCCCATAAAAGTCTTCTCGATCACTCGATGTTGTGTTAATTATCTGGGTAGTGCTCAAGTTTTCCCAACAGGCATATCCAGTCGTTGAGGTGCCACCCAGGACGCTTTTACAGTCATCTCTCCCCACTGGTCCCTGTTCTCTGTTATGCGTAGCTGGGTCGTAATGTGGCAACATATCCTTTCCTTGACGCTGTGAAACCAAGCGATCCTCTGGTTGCCTCTCTTTCATCCTTCCTCAACTGTGCCCTGAATGATGTTTTGGTTAGGGGACTGTATCGGAATACAACACCATATAAGGGCAGGTTTTCGTCTTTTTACCTGCACAAGGAATAGTTTCTGTCTGCCAGCGTATTTGTCGAATTGCTGCCTGCCCAAGCTGTTCGTTTTGTCTTCTGATTATGGGTTGCGTAGCAGATGTTTGAAGCTCGTGTACTCAAGTGTTAGGATTCTTCTAAGAGACCAGATTTCACAACCTGAAGTGGTATGAAGTTATCAAATTATACAAAGGATTGACATTTGAAACGTTTTGCTGTTGTAAACTTGGTGTCTCTGTGGGCAGGACTCATCATAAATATTTCACGTTAAGTTAATGCACGAAATTGGAGAATTTTCTACGAAACGTAAAAAATTTATTTGATGTAAAACAAAACGGATGTCTTCTTATTGGGCCTGTCTCATTTGTCATCGCGGAGTAGTGTACTTGTAAACACACACACATATATATACATATATACATTTACACACACACACACACACACACACACACACACACACACACACACATATATATATATATATATATATATATATATATATATATATATATATATATA
>NC_068995.1:11424251-11427242 GCF_001194135.2 Octopus bimaculoides
ATATATATATATATATATATATATATATATATATATATACATGCATATACATATACGTAAGTATATATGTATGTATCATGTATGTATGTATGTAGGCCTTGGTGTATGTCTGTATGCGTGTATAAAGACTTCAAGTTGAAGAATATCTTGCTAGTTAATTAAATTCATAAAAAGTAGTTTAAGAGTTCCTTTATTAAGAACAGTCTTCATCAATAGCGGTTTTAGTTGTATCATAGAAAATATTAGCTTTGCAAAACAAACAATTTAGCGGGGCAAGAAATTTACAATTTCCTGTTTCAGTTCACGTAAAATATTTGGCCTTCCTGCCTCGAAGAACAGAGAATCGATATTCTAGCTAACAGATGAGGGTAGCATAGGTGTACTGTAAGCAAGCACGTAATGTGCTAGAAATATCAACCAAATCTGTCTTGAGTTACCTCATATCATCTTAAAATATGAATGTTACTCTTATTTAGTTTAATCCTTGATGTACAAAAATACTCTCCCAAATATTGGTAGAAGGTCAGCAATGTTAGATTGAGTTGGATTAATCGTTATCTTAACCCAATACTAAACTGTAACTTATTTTATCGATTACGAAAGGAGGAATGGCAAATCGACTTCGCCTGAATTTGAACTCAGAAAGTAAAACCTGAAAAAATGGTGTTAAGCAATTTGTATAGTTTGCTAACAATTCTCCCTGCTACAGACCAACCAACATCTGCTAAAACACAGGGTGCGGTCGGTATTTTTGTGTAGATGTATGATTTTAAATCAACGCTTAATTAATAATACAAAAAAAACTGTATTTTTATAAAAATTACATAAACATAAAGCTAAATTATGTATTTAATAATTTCATTCAATAGAACCACCATAAGCATCAGTAACTGCCTCGATGCGGGGTCAAAATCATTTACGATCTCGGATTAAGTGGTCCTTGTTCATATTGGACATGACTCGAACTATGGCGGCTTTCAAAGAATCTTTGGTGCTGTGTGAGTATCTATTGACATTTTTCTCAACGATGCTCCATACATAATATTCCATTGGATTGAGATCTGGAGAATTAGGAGGCCAAATATCGGGGGTGATGTGATCATGGAAATTGTCGGTCATTCATTCTTGTGTCATTTGAGCCTTGTGTGATGGGGCAGAATTTAGCTGAAAGACATAAGGCCTTCCATTGCATACACTGATGATCCAAGGCTTAACAACTTTATCCAGAAATTCAATGTACACAGCAGCATTCACCCTAAGCTCTTGTAGAAAAAAAAAGTGAGGAGGCATCACATGTTCTTCATTGCTAACAACAACCAAAACCATGAAACTTACAGGAAATTGTGTGTGCATTACTCTTGGAATCTCAGAAGATTCTGCACATTGCCATCTATCATTTCTTCTGTTAGTTTTCTGGCCCTGCTTAAAGCTTTCCTCATCTGAGAAAAGCCAAGTCACATCATCTTTTGGATCTGATTAAACGGTTTTCTTTTGTTTTTCCTGATATTGAATTGAGCTCTCCTCATCACGTAAGATTCGTATCTGATGCCTTCGCGCACAGCATTTCTGATTGTTTTCTTTTTTTGTGACACACGAATGTTTTTTGCAATTGACTTCATTGATTTTCCTGGATTGTCTTCAATGTTTTGCTTAGCTTTCTGAATAAATTCAGGTGTCCTGATAGAATCAAAGCGTTTTTACGTTTTGATGCAGGTAATATTCTTCCATCTTTCTCTAACTCACACTGAATCTCGTGGACAACTTTCAGAAAACGAGAAATTTCTAAATTACCATGCTTCGACATCAAAGCCACAATCACAGCATGCCTTTTCATTTCATTAGTAAGCATAGGGCCTGAAATAGAAGTCCAATAGAAATTAGTCAAATAAAAGAATGACTAAAAATGCATGTATCCTCATCCAGTAATAATTGTCCAGTAATAACTGTCCGCATCCAGTAATAATTGTTGTTATTAATATGCTCTTTGGTAGGTTCTGAGTTCAAATTCGTCCGAGGTCGAATTTGCCTTTCATCCTTTTGACAGAATATGAACTCAGGACATATAGGTGGAGGAAAGGCGGTGAGCCAGCAGATTCGTTAGCGTATCGGACAAAATGCTTAACGGCATTTCCTCCACCTATATGTCCTAAGTTCATATTCTGCCAAGGTGAACGTTTCCTTTCATTCCTCGGAGTCGATAAAATAAGTATCAGTAGAGCACTGGGGTCGATTCCACCGAAATTGGTTGCTATATGCCAAAACCTTAAAATCAATATTTCTGAAATCTAAAGGCGGCGAGCTGGCAGAATCGTTAGCGTGCCGGACAAAATGCTTAACGGCATTTTGTCTGTCTTTATGACCTGAGTTCATATTCTGCCAAAGTCAGCTTTGCCTTTCATCATTCGGGGTCGATAAATTAAGTAGCAACAAAGCCACGAAATCAGTTTATTTGAAGCTAAATTATCGAATGTGCCCCTTCTCATTCATTTTTAAAGAAAATGATGCGATATTTGAGTGGGTTTTGGCAGCTATTTTCTGTCAGCTCCAGATAGGGGTCTTTCTGAAAAGAAGGACAGAGAGAGAGAAAGAGAGAGAGAGAGATAAAAAGTGAGAGAGAGAAAGTTCTATCTCAGTAATTGTAGAGTAGATGGATTAGGTACTAGTCGAGGATTGGGGTCGATGTAATCGACTAGGCCCCTGCCCCAAAATTTTCGGCCTTGTACCTATATCAGATACATTATTATTATTATTATCATTATTATTATTATTATTATTATTAGTGGCGTTCTGACAGTGGTTGTTCTGTATAGTGTAATTGCTGTTTCTTTATTTATCGTCGACCTCCCCACCTCTCCGAAAGGATGAAAGAAAAACTGACTAGGTGAGATTCGAACTCTGGATTCACAGAACCGTTTCATATGCCACAAAACATTCTAATCAATGCGCTAACGAATATGCCAAATCGCTGCGACTGTAGCGGCCATCTTTTAA
>NC_068995.1:11428846-11430653 GCF_001194135.2 Octopus bimaculoides
CTTTGTCAGTGTTTATTGAGCGAAAACACCTAAAGCTCCACGAGGCTCCGGCAGGGGATGGTGCCGAACCCTGCTTAACTCTTCCACCACAACTTTCTCTCACTCTTACTTCCTGTTTCTGTTGTGCCTGTATTTCAAAGGGCCAGCCTTGTCACACTGTGTCACGCTGACTATCCCCGGGAACTACGTTAAGGTTACACGTGTCTATGGAGTGCTCAGCCACCTGCACGAGCAGGCTGTTCCGTTGATCGGATCAACTGGACCCCTCGACGTCGTAAGCGACGGAGTGCCAACAACAACAACAATCATTATTTGGCATGAGTAACACCAGAAAATGTCTACATTGGTCGTTTAATTGGTTATAGATTTATTAAAAACATTCACATCTCTATTATATCATATTCTATATACAGTTCTGTATTTAAGAGAAGAGGAATTATGTACATTATTTACATTATTTACATTTGACGGATATTTGTCCTCATCTTGTTTGTTGTTAACACAACGTTTCGGCTGATATCAGCCGAAACATTGTGTTAACAACAAACAAGATGAGGACAAATATCCGTCAAATGTAAATAATGTAAAGAAGAAAAAACAAAGAAAGATGATGTGGAGAACCTAAGACTGGATTGTCATATTTGGAATGTGCTTGATCGTAGAACATCTCGATTAGGGCTCACCTGGGGCTGAACAATACAAGTAACTGCAATTTATTATTTTCTTTTTAACTTTACAATCGAAAACGAAATGTAATATTGTTGTTCTATAGAAATATATTGATTGATAGGTCTGTGGGGACAGATTCGAAATCTTATTGTGTATGTGTTCTGAAAGACAATGAGAAAGAGATTTCGTCGACGACGACGATGACAACGACGACGACGCCGATGCCGATGATGGCGATTGTGATTATGGTGATTATGATGATGGTGATGATGATGACAATGCCGACGACAACGATGGGGATAAGGGTGATGTGATGGCTGTAGTGATGAAGAGGAAGATGATGTTGATGTGGTGGTAGTGGAGGAGGTGGTTGTGGTGGTCGTGTGATGTTGGTAGTGGCTGTGGTGGCGATGATGGTGTTGTGATAGAAGTGATAGATGGTGGTGGTGATGGTGGTGGGGTCGGGGTTGTGAATGATGAGGGAAATGATAATGATCAGGACGACAAGGACGACGACGACCGGCACCACGATGATGACGATGACGACGACGACGACGATGATGATAACGGTGATTGATGAAGATGATAATGACGATGGTGTTGATGATTGATGATGATGAAGACGATGGTGATGATAATGATGACGACGAAGATTATAATGATGATGACGATGATTATGATGACGATGATGATTGATGATGATGACAACAACGACGACGATGATGATGATGGTGATGATGATGATGATGGTGATGCTGATGATGGTGATTGATAATGAGATAATGATGACGACGACAAGGATGACAACCACCACGATGATGGTGGTGGCGGTATTTGTGTTTGTGGGTGTCGTTTTTAAGATGATGATGAGGAGGAGGAAGGGGAGGAGGATTATGATGATAGTGATGATGATGATGATGATCATGTTGACAATAATGCTGACGCTGACGAGGACGTTGAGGACGTTGATGGTATTGCTGCTGTCGATAATAACAATTATGGATTTGATGTAGTGATAGTGGTGGTGGTGGTGATGGAAGGAGAATTGCGGTAGTGGTAGCCGGATGGTGTTGGTGGTGGTGGTGGTGGTGGTGGTAGGAAGAGGGTTGTTTGTGGTAGGAGCAGTGATGAGGACGAT
>NC_068995.1:11430663-11431163 GCF_001194135.2 Octopus bimaculoides
GTGGTAGGAAGAGGGTTGTTTGTGGTAGGAGCAGTGATGAGGACGATGATGACTGTGATGTGGACGACAACAGCGACAACGACGGAGTCGACGACAAGGTCGATGTTGATGCACTTGATGATGATGATGATGATGATGATGATGATGATGGTGATGGTGATGATAATGATGATGATGATGATGATGATGATGAAGATGATGGTGATGATAATGATGATGATGATGATGATGATGATGATGATGATGATGGTGATAGCAGTGACGACGACGACGACGATGATGATGATAACGAGGAAGGTGATGGCGAATTTAGCGAGATGGTGTTGTTGGCGAGGTTGATAATGATGATGATGATGATGACGATGATGGTGACGAGGATGACGAGGATAACAACGACGATGACGATGGTGATGATGGTGGTGGTGGTTGTGGTGATCGTGGAGATGATTGTAGTATGTATGTATGTATGTATGTATTTGTGTATCTGTGTTTGTCCCCCC
>NC_068995.1:11432205-11433018 GCF_001194135.2 Octopus bimaculoides
TATATATATATATATATATATGTACAAGTAAATGTGTATACGCGTATACATATGCATATGTGTATCTATATATGTGTGTGTCTCTGTGTGTGTATGTGCGTGTGTTTATATATATGGCTGTCATTCATTTAAAGGTCATCTTTTCAGCATGCAAATGTCATTGTGACTGTTTTTTGAGTCTCATAAGAAAAAGTGATAATGATGCCATCAATGGAAATGGTTGCGATTTGTAATTTCGTGAATGATGTGAACCTTATCAAACAATTACTTTTAAAAATCGAAGATTGTGCACTTTATTCAAATGAATCCTATGATCTAATCTATAACAAATGAAATGTTCGAACCCACGAGATGAGAACACAATGAAAAAAAAAAACCCTATTTTGTTATTGTTTGTTTGTTGTTGTTATTGTTGCTTTTATTTATTTTTTTTGCTTGATAATATGGAGGTCTTTTCATGGACACAGCAACTGCCTCACAATTGTGCCTCATTTTTCTGTTTCGTTATTTTGAAGAAGTCAATTATTATGTTTATTTGATTTGCTCTTTCAGATGACGAATTACAAGCTTTTCAAAGCAACATGGCTTTGAACCCATACGCACGCACAAACACGAATACACACACACATACACACATACACACACACACACACACACACACCAACACATCCATGCACACATGCGCAGATACAAGCACACGTATGTACACATATACGCACGCGAGCCCGATAATTCAATAGTATTGAAAATCAAGTTTCAGAATCGAGTTTTCATTCTTAAGGTAAACCGTAGAAGCGTTCAGGACTTATTTTT
>NC_068995.1:11433386-11438386 GCF_001194135.2 Octopus bimaculoides
TATATATATATATATATATATATATATATATATATATGTGTGTGTGTATGTGTGTGTATGTATATATTTTCATATATACGAGCTATAGAAAAGAGCACTCAGCGCATGTCATGCAGGTTAAATATTTGCATTATCAGCATTATTTCGATCTGTATTACTTACAGTTTCAGATACGATAAACGTATATCTGTAAAACTATAAGCAATGCAAACCTAAGCGGAATTATTTATGTTTACACATGTATGCGCGCATGTGTGTTGCATTTCTATACTGTATCTCGCTGTTATTTATTCCTTACCCTCAGCGATTTTTTTTCTCAAATCTGTTGATGATTTCTTTTCCTTTTTTTTTTTCTCCTTACTCCAACATTTGCTTCTATTCATTAACAAATATTATCTCTGTCTATTATTCCCTTAACTCTAACTCTTTCTATCGCTTACTTCTCCCATGTAATCCTTCAAAATCAGTTGATATTTCTTCTCGCTGTACAGGATATTCAAAAAGAGAATTTCTTTTCCTTCGTCTAAACACATATTTCACTTAACAAAACCACCACATCCCAACTGCCGTCCTTTCTGTTCATCGACAAAAGATACTTCAGACCCCATCAATTATTGACACGCTAACAATCTAAAAGCACAAATGAAGCCCACAAAGGGAAATTTGCTCTCACATACGTAGCAGCACCACTGCTAAACACATTGACTGCATCCAGAAAACGACCGCTCATCTGGTTTGTATAAACTCCTTCACAGACACGGTTCAGCTTTTGGCCATAGGTGCGCTGTCACCTCTCACTCTGCCCTTGCTATCACTCCTAGACGGGCCTCTGCATCTCGCAGCTGCCTGGGGTTTGCCGGCACCATTCTACCACTCTTGACCAATTCGTTTCCTCCCCGTTCAACGCACTTGTGATGTGAACTCCTCCACCCAATTAAACACTACTACGTCCAGTCCTTCCTTCCAAGGACTTCGGCCCCCTCTGAAATTCCCTCCCGTTCATGTCATTGACTTGTAAATATTAAAGATTAAAGTTGAAGACAACAAATTATTCGGTCCAGAAAGGCCATCCTCCTTTCGCTAGGTCTAGCAAGTAATACAAATAATGAAAAAATAATTGGAAAAAAAAGCCTCAATAATATTACGTTTCTCAAGCTGTTTGTTTTACTATTCTCCAATAGAGAACGTTATTAGTTTTCTTACATACTAATGTTTTACTGGAAAACTGTTGACCAAATGCAGCTTTTCTTCAAGATACGAAGTATATCTGCCCTTGGCTACAAAAAACAAAAACAAAAAAAAACTGAACTAGCAAATGTAACGATACATGTTTCTTGATTTGAACAACTTAATACAACAATTTAACGAGACATTTTTCAGTTCTATGGTGCTGTTGTTGCTTAGTTGCTTAGCGATGGATCATACAAAGTCCCTCGATGTACGTACTTGCAGTTATGAAATTTAGACAAAGCCAATGGGCGCACTGTGAAGGTGCGTGGACTTGTGGTTAGCAAGTTGCATTCAAGATCGTATGATCGTGATTTCGATTACTGGAAGGGTCAGTGCGTTGTGTCCTTGAGCAGTAATTCAGTCAGCCGTAAATATGTGTCATCAATAACTAGGAAGATTAGCTCATGACGGATCGGCTTCCCATTCTGGGTAAGTGGACAGACGTCAACCTCAGTCACTTATACACCATGTAAACCTCGTTAAGCTTCGGCCTTATGAACCCTAAGAGCTCATTATAAATATACAACACATTAGCACACCTCATGGATACAATACGTGAGTACATTACACCTGGATAGAATATGTACACAAAACAGGTAAATGCATAATCAACAAAACCCGACACATATTTCTGCCGGATATTGTGTAAGCTATCTTATGTGTCCTACAGTTAGTCACCAGATAAATAATAAGCAAGAAAAAAATAAAACACACACAAAAGTACATTATTCGCCGTGTTTGACTCTGAATCGGATCACAATAGGAATGTATTTAACTATAATATGAATGTAATTAAGATTGTTAAAGCCAACGAGGGAGCCTCTGCGTAAGTTGATATTATCATTCAGAATAGAAAATGATGGAATAAAATTATAGCAAATGCTTTGGATTCTATCAATGAACAGTTGTTAAGCTTATTCGGTTGATGAAATAGTTCTTTATAACTTTAGGCTAATTTGAACTATTGTAAACTGAGGTAATGCTACAATACCGCCACAGGGGGAAAAATGAAATGACGAGATTTAGATTATTAATGAACAGCCTTGAAGTAGTTTCGTTTTCAATACTCAGCCCTTTGAGAATTTGTTTTCTATATCAAGCATTTTGATGGGGTTTGTTGCAAATAAAAGAACTGTTTCTTCTCCAGAATCCTAGCGACCCATTGGGAAATTCGTTCCTGTCTTTTGTCTGTCATTTTAAACATCCAGAGACCGACATATTTTGTTAGTGCATTATGCTTTTGCAAAACGGAATTAAATTGTATTGTTAAGAGCACTTATTGATATTATTGTTTTATTCGTCTAAATGAACTTCGTATAAATCGAATTATATTATTGGACATTTCTTGCTCTTTTCGTACTATTTCTATGGCATGATGAACCATTGAAAAGGAGAAATCACCTACTATTCTCTCCTGATTAAGATGTGAGTAATAACAAAATTGTTAAACTGTATATTGTGCTTTGTTAGACATTTATGAGTCGCTCCGAACGATTATGCCAATGGAAGTTTTAGCATTGAATATAATACCACAGTGACTTGGTCGTTAAATCACCAGTAGCTCCAGCCGAAGCGAGCGATTGTTAGAGGTGCTGAACTATTTCCGATATTGCAAGGAAATTGTCGCTGAGGGTATGCTGTTAATCAATATATTGACCGTCATGTAAACTACTTTCGATAATATATGTCAGCTTTAGATCAATGAAAACTAATCATGGAAGTGAAACACGTTCTAATAGCATTATAATGATTACTTAATCAAAATAGCTTAGGACTAAATATAGTTAATAACGAATTCATTACCATGACGACTTCTATTGCATTTAGCCTGTCAATTCAGGAAAAAGAAAAAGAAGAAATTGTCAAGCGGAGAAATTGTTAATTACATCAATATTCTAATCAATGTTTGGTATGCATTACGTTGAAAACCACCTCATTCGGCTCAGTTTTTGTGTGCTGCGAAATTTAGTGTGGTGACTTCAAGTCTTTGTTGCAATTGAAAGGCGGTTTAAAATACATGTAGTTAATTTACTTTTCCACAATTTTTATTAGGCTTTCACTTGAATTCATTCAGTCATAGTGAGGCCACGTTTGGTATCATATGTGATCAACAAAATTGGTTGCACCAGGACAAATAAAACGAGCGCCTCTATTATTCTGCTCTATGGCGGTGAGAGGATTTCAATTCAATAATACAAGCTAAAGAAACTCTCTTCAATTACACAGTGCTGCTGCCTCTTATTTTTAATATAGAGCTGCAAGCTATTCACGGATCCTATTTATAGTATTTTTATAAAATGTCACGAACCTGTTCATAGTACAGCGTTGACTAGACAGTCATGAAGCGTTAGTCTTTCTTTTTTTATGCTCATATTCTCTATCGATGCATCATCATTACTTATTTTAAATGAATCATCCGTCGTAAACGACGATGAACATTCTCATTCCTCGATTTACCGATCATTATATTCATTGGAATTTAACACGTGATGGCTGACAACTCCACAGACACGGATAACCTTAACGTAATTCTTCGGTAGGATCAGAGTAAAACACTGTACGAAAATGTTGGTCAGTTGAATTTCAGGTAGAACCGATATGACGGGATTCAACACAATCTCCGTCATTTCGATTTCATTCACAAGTTCAAAGAGGTCGCCTCGAGTGTTATGAGACGTTTCGGCATAGTCTTTGTGGCGCCGCTTGCTTGACGTCACTAGTTTAACGCTTATTTGACATCAGACTTTTTAATGTTTCTCTCGTTCTCTTCCTTCCTCTTTCTCTCTAATGTGTACGTTCCTGTGCCTGCTTATGTGTCTGTTTTCATATCCACTTCCAGTGCCAAAACATTCCTTCGCTAAAACGGTTTCATTGTCCATTCAGCCGTGCCATATCGTCAGTGACATATCAGCCGTGTCCAGTTTTTGCATTCCGAACTCCTAGGCTATGGGAAAGAAACTTGTCCAAGATATTATGTAGCAAGATCGAACACGGAACTGTAATTTTGCCAATCGAACTACTTAACTGATTCGTTGTATATGCGTCTCCACGTAGGTTGTAATTAACTTTACAAATGAATGAATGTATAAAACACCCCAAATCTCCCCCACCACTTCTCTTTCTTTTCTCATATTTTGTTGCTAGCTTCGAATAGTTTGAAATAGTTAAACTGACGTTTGATAATTAGCTCTTTGTGTGAGACCGGATTCTAATAACATAACACTCCGATCATTAAAACTGATATTCTGGCAAAGGAATTTGTAATAAAGACATACATTAACGATGCAAATGAAGTGAAATAGAAATAAAAAGATTCTGGAATCAAATTGACGTTAGCTTGTGTCTTAATCTATGCTACTTTCCAAAATATTAAGAAGTGCTTTCCAAAACCGAACAGAGCAGCGTTAGAACATATTCTTAGTCTGATTTACGTCCTGTGCTCAATTCAACTTCACGGTTTCTATAAGCAATAGAAGTATTTTAACTTCATTTAGAGAAAATATATGAAGTGTGAAGGCGCCTGGACTGGTGGTTAGGCTGCTGCACTTACGATCGCTAGATGGCAGGTTCGCTTCCCAGACTGGGCATTGTGCGCGTTGTTCTTGAGCAAAAATGCTCCATTTTACATTGCTCCAGTCCCGATTTCGATTAGGTGGGGAATGTTGTCCCGCTGACCGCCTCGTCAGCGGAGTGGCGGGTGTTGTTATCTGAACAATAGTGGACATTGTTAGACGTGACGGTAAGTTGATCGTGGATTGGTCAAGAGATGC
>NC_068995.1:11440148-11442631 GCF_001194135.2 Octopus bimaculoides
TATATATATATATATATATATATATATATATATATATATGTATATATATAAATATATGTGTATATATACATATATATATATATATATATATATATATATATTTATGTATGTATGCATATATATATATACATACATGCATATATACATGCATTCATATATACATACATACGTACATACAAAGACACACACACACACACACACACACACACATATATATGTTCCAACGTAGCTTATTTTATCGTTCTCCGGGTTTTGCAGATAACATATATTTACCATAACTTTAGTAATAAAAAGACCAAAGACGGTAATGAGAGAAAACGTGTGCCCAGGAAAGACAGAAAAAGGGAGGGAGAGAGAGAGAGAGGAGAGAGTGAGAGGAGGAGGAGAGAGAGAGAGTCACATCAATATATAAAGATAGGTGTATAATTGTTCGTTATGTGAGTCCTACGTTGTGTCCATGGACAGATAATGCACTTAAATCTTGCTAACTCCATTCATATAGCTGTAACATAGATACTGTATGATGGTATATCTCATCGCTATAAACATTGGATGGAATATCTAATTGATTGCCGTTTCGTTGTCTTACAGTTGGTTGTTTAAAGCTACCAGTGCGCATGGTTTGTAGACACATAAGTACTAGTGACGAAACAAATTTAAACCGTGCAGAACTTTATCTATAATAAAGTGTTCCATGAAATACTTAAAGATTTTTTATATAGATATGTCTATCATTAATGAGCTACAAATAAAACGGGATTTGAATTTTTAAAAAAATGAAATAAAAGAGAAATCGATTAGTTAATTGGTTAAACATTAATGGATTGACTAATAATGATTCTTTCTACTAAAGGTACAAAGTTTGAAATTTTAGGGGAGGGGACTAGTCGATTATATCGACCCCGGTGTTTCACTGGTACTTAATTTATTGACCCCGAAAGGATAAAAGGCAAAGTCGTCTTCAGCGGAATTTGAACTCAGAACGTAAAGAGCTTGATTTTAAGAATTGTGGGTATTTACTTGCTAGCTATCCACAGTGTTTTGTTGTACGTAAAGTGCAGTTACGACATGTTCAGCTGAATGTATTTACTTTCGTGGTAATTATCCATCTTATATTGTGGGAGTAATCTATTACATCCCAATTTAAGCTTCTAATGCCGTTTGACTGTGAAGTGAACTTATGTGCAAGATGTGCAATATTTGCTAAGGCCGATAAACGTTTTTCATTTTCTTCTCTGCCGCGTAGGTATTTAGAGCATCAGCTCTATACAAGTCATTTTCGAGGTAATTTTTCTCAAGGAGACATTCGGAATTGTATCTATAGTTACATCCATGGAGGAACGCTTGTACATTGCCTCTTGCTTCTCTATTGTGGTAGAGTAATTGACATTCTATATTGTCTCGACAAGTATAGGTAAATTCTACAGAAATTCTGTGAGAAAAAAAAATTGTGGATTTTATGGGTACGAAGACGTGCATATCTTCGAAGGTTAATCAAGGTGTAGCTATAATTCTAGCAACAGTCATACAGAAGGGAGGATTTAATGGTTTGGTATCTTTGCCTTATGGTCTAGTTGTTCAAGTGCAGGTTGGTTCTAGATTGAAACCACTCCCTTTTAATACACTATTATAATATGGAGTAGTCTAGCACATTAGGCGAGAGTACTCGTACGTTTCCTCTAAACTGCACAGGATAAGAAACCCAAACTGCATGCAACAGAGTGCAGCCTGCGTTCTACCGTATCATCGTGTTGTGAGTGCATCTTATATATAACGAAATTTTAAGCGTTGCACAATGATGATTAATCGGTTGAGGAAGAAGTAATCCTAAACCGGACCTACACATCGATAAGCTCTCGTAGTTACTCGCTAGGTGGTATTTCTCTAAGTTTCCACCCAGACATGCGATTCAAAAAAATATTAGATACGCATTCGTTTCCACATAAACTGCAAAGATCTTTAAAATATTCTCATGAAACGTAGTAAATAGAAAATGGTATTTTCAGAATTCACTGCATTAACCGAATGCATAAGTCGCAGACAACTATGATTTAAAATTAACCATCACAGGTAGATGTAGACCTCTGTGTTGAGTCTGAGGCCGTGTGGTAAGATGGATGGAGGCATAACGTCGTCATCACTAGTGATCCCTCCAAACACCATGATGTTGACTGGATGTTCGATTCTTTATAACTCTTGGTACATGTTTTGGGGACACGGCAAGCCAACGTCTGTTCTGTGTGTTCACCAATTGTTCGTATTGGAGTTTCCAGCGCGAATGCCAAGCAGTACAGCATGTCGTTTCCAAATTCCCAGCAGAGTGAATTGCATCATTGTTTTTTTTCCCCACAAACGGTACCCAACCGACGCCACTATGCTGAGTAGTCGACAAAATCAAAAACAAACAATACACATGCGCGAAATCAAAGATATAAAAGGGCAACAATTTACCCATCACCCCCTGTCTCTCTCTCTCTCTCTCT
>NC_068995.1:11442661-11443761 GCF_001194135.2 Octopus bimaculoides
TATATATATATATATATATATATGTCTGTGTTTGTCCCCCAAACATCGCTTGACAACCGGTGCTGGTGTGTTTACGTACCCGTAACTTAGCGGTTCGGCAAAAGAGACTGATAGAATAAGTACTAGGCTTCCAAAGAATAAGTGTTGGGGTCGACTTGCTCGACTAAAGGCGGTGCTCCAGCATGGTCACAGTCAAATGACTGAAACAAGTAAAAGAGTAGAGAGTAAGAGTATACATATATATATATATCTGTAAATAAAATGTGACATTTATTCGGTAGCCATGATGAAACTCCGAGTTTTGGATGTCGGGACCGAAACACACGCCGCCATCTCTTCAGTTATCTGGCCAGTTATCCGGTGACTTATATATAAAATCACCCCCCCCCCCCCGTCCTTAGCAACACAGCATTAATACTAAAACACTCGGGATATGGGAGAAGAATTGCTAAGATTAACTCCGAGACGGAAGATATTGATTTAATTGAAAATAAAGCAAATTTCTGGCAAATGAATTTAGTATAATTTTAGGATGTGTTCGATATTTCTTAATTGGTTTACATCATTGTTATTGAATGATTAAAATATTTGATTCTTTGCGCTACCCTGCTAATTCCTTGAGAGGAAGTGATTATCTATAGCTTCTTTGTTTATTTTTGTTTTGTTTTTACTTTTCTTTTCAGGCTTTTTTATTCAAGAACTTTTATATCTTTGTTCCAGATGGCTTCCCTTTCTACGTATTTGTTTTTTTTTTACGTTGTTGTTGTTGTTTGTCGTTTATATTTCTGTGGTATGGAGAAGATAGCTCAATCAAAGTAGTTGTGTGTATGTAGTGTCATAATTGCAATGATATCGCTGTGAAGCAGGTAAACAAATATAAAAATGATTAATGGGAGAGAGAGAAACAGACAGAGAGCGATAGACTGAGAGAGAGCGACAGAGAGAGAGAGACAGACAGAGAGAGAAACGGAGAGAGAAAGACTGAGAGAGAGAGAGAGAGAGAGAGAGACAGAAGGAGAAACGGAAAAAGAAAGACTGAATGAGAGAGAAGCGAAGAGAGACGTCGAAGGGAAAATTTAGCGTGATATTTATTTTGAGCT
>NC_068995.1:11444607-11446875 GCF_001194135.2 Octopus bimaculoides
ATATATATATATATATATATATATATATATATATATACGTATGTGTGTGTGTGTGTGTAGAAAGAGAGAAAGAGAGATAATGAGTAAACGGAAGAGAGAAAAAAAGCGTGCTGAAGATACCGAGGAATCCGTAACAAACCGAGAAAGAGGTGAGTGGAAGATATAATCCCGCCATAGTTAAAGAAAGAAACCAGACAACCAAATGGTGAAAACAGAAAGCGGTGACCAACTAAAGAGAGTGAGAGCGAGACAGAAGGAGAGAAAGAGAGAGGGAGAAAGAGAGAGATAGAGAGAGGAAAAAAGAAAGAGGAAGAAATAGAGGTGGGAGGGTCATTAAATTGATTATTTTCATAAGTGACCGATTGTTTTGCCATCATTATACGGATGATTGGTCGCTGAAACGTAAATAATCTCTCATTATATTAAGTTTTATTTTGAGCCGAGTTTAATTTTACAGACCAGATACTGTTTTGTCAGTCGTGACAAAAAGTGAAAATGATTGCTTTTAATTTCATATAATTTTTAAATACATCGTTTCCTAGACGAAGCTTATTTCATATGTTACAGTGGAGTGTTAGAGTGATTGCTTAAAACCTGATGGTGTGTCGGATCGACTTCTGACACTTGATAACATATTAGAGCGGTGGTTGGTTATTTAACCCCAGGTCAGGACTGGTCCAGCAGAGGTATGATCAGAGACGTTTTATTCGTGAATATCCCATTTTTTTTTATTCAACCGTAGTTTTTCTAGGTAACTAAAACTACATAATTCAATGTCTTCAATCCTGTTCAAGCAGAGTTATAATTGAAAGCACTCCATTCGTGACCATCCCGCCTTTCATTCCGATGTTGCTTATCTAATTATCCGGAATTATATTATTGAATGTATTCTTGTATTCTTTTATCTCGTTAGTTCATTAGTCGACTTGTGCCGCTTTACAGTTAGTTACAACCACTTTTGCCATCTAGTGCTGTATGCCTTTTGGTGATGCATTAGATTAACTTGTGCCATCCGATGGTGTATTAATCGAATCGTTCTCATTACTGATGATAAATAATTGTGGCCTGTGCTACTCTGTGGTGATTTAGTATGGTATATGTCACCCGATGATGAATTAATTGGGCACCTGTAAGATATCGGCGTATGGGGGTAACCTATGCCATCCAATGATATACAAGAGTGAGTGTGCTGTTTCATCGTGTGCTGGAGCAACTTGTACCACCTGACATTGTATTAGTCGAATTGTACCATATTGTAGACTATTGACGTGACTTAGCCGTGATTTGTTATTAATAGTACGTTTCTAAAACTTGTGTCAGCTGACGCTGTACAAGATCTACCTACTCGTTCCACCCGATGGCATATAATTGAATTTGATTTACCTGATTGTCTTCATGGTATATTAGTCGACTTACCTAATCGTAATAGAGTACCAGCTAATTTGTGTCCATTGCTCGTGTATTAATGGTATTTCTATGCGTAATAGTCATGTGACAATGTACTAGCTTGACTTGTCCGACCTGATGGCGTCCATGGAATTTTGTATTACCTGATCGATATGATGGTACAGTGGTTGACTTACGTAATACTAGAGTGTATTGGTGTATTTGCGTTAGTACATTAGATCGATTTATACTATGTAAATCAGTGCTATAATTTGTGTCATGTGATGGTGTATTCTAGCGAACGGCTATCCATTTGTATCAGCTGATGATGGTATATTAATTGTGATTAGTGCCATCTCGTACTCTATTAGAGCTATTGTGGCTGGGCACTCCGTCGCTTACGACAACTGCTCCAGTTGATTCGATCAATGGAACAGCCTGCTCGTTAAATTAACGCGCCAGTGACTGAAACCTCGACAGACACGCGGACCCTTAGCGCTAAGCGTCGGGAGATTCAGCTTTTGACGAATGTGACAAGACAGGTCCATTGAACCACAGGTACAACACAGTTCTGCCAGCTGAGTGGACAGAAGTAACGTGAAATAGAGTGTCTTGCTCAAGAACATAACTCACCGCATCAAATCGAACTTACTACATTATTATCGTGAGATGCATACGGCAGCTACGAATTCCTGCACCTCCACTAGAGCTACTAATAGCATCTAGTAACATCTAATAATGATTTCTACGAAATGCTTAGCCGTATTTCATCTGCCGCTACGTTCTGAGTTCAAATTCCGCCGAGGTCGACTTTGCCTTTCATCCTTTCAGGGACGATAAATTATGTACCAGTTGCGTACTGGGGTCGATCTAATCGAATGG
>NC_068995.1:11447116-11452113 GCF_001194135.2 Octopus bimaculoides
TATATATATATATATATATATATATATATATATGCGTGTGTTATTGTATCTCTGCCTACCACCACAGTTTGACAACTGATGCTGGTGTGTTTACGTCCCCTTCACCAAGCCGTTCGGCAAAAGAGACCGAAAGAATAAGTACTGGGCTTTAAAAAATTAATACGCCCTGGGGTCAATTCATTCGACTAAAACCCTTCATAGCGGTGCCCCATCATGGCTGCAGTCAAACGACTGAAAGAATTAAAGGTATATATATTGTATGTGTCTATGTATATATATCAACGTATATCTATATAAGTATGTTTGTGTGTGTGTGTGTATTATTTCAAAAAACTGCTAACTTAATAAATTAATTAGTTATCGTTTAATCATATAAAACGTCGGCTTACGTATTCAGATTAGGGATTCGTATAAATAATCCTAAGTGAATACAGTCAGTGTCAATCAAGATTGAATCTTATATTATAAGGCTTTATACAACCAGAAAAAAAAATCAATTCATTTTACAGCTGTACATGTAACGTTTTAATTTCATCTTTCTGTCTAAGACCGGTTTCTCTCGCTTTCTATTTTTGATTTAGTTTCCACACACACACACAGACATATACATACAAACCGACACATGCACAGACAAATACATATGCAACCTGTTCGTTCACAGACATATACATACTCAACCTATACGCACAAGCATTTTTAGATTGACCAATCCATCAGATCAATACAGCTTATTGTATCCTTCACTTGCAGACTGGATCGTTTGCAGGTGTCATTGATCTGGTTGGTCAGGACTGATAACAATTAAAATTGATTGAAAATAAAAAATAATATAATGGAAAATAATTCGTGATTTAATACATTATCTGGTAAAACCCCTCCTGGATGTACTTGTCAATTATGCGAGCCAAAGAACAGGTCCTAAGTGGTCGCTCCATGTGTAAGAAATAGCAGCTATATGTCCTTCTAATTACTCGTTATCGCTTTCAAAGTGGAAGGAGACTGTTGGATGATGTTGTTTTAGATATTCTGGTTCATACTCTCGGCGTTTTGGGGGAAAATATTCTTCGTGTGTGATAGAATAGAAAGGGTTATCCTAGAGTAAAGGGATACTCTTAATTCTGGATGGTGTACCAGTATGTCCTGCGCTGAGCATAGAGGAATTGACTCTGAGAAGGAGAAGCAGAGAGAGAGAGAGAAAGAGAGAGAGAGAGGAGAGAGTGAAAAAGCCGTTTTCCAGTTATTTTGCAAACACAGAGACAAACAGACAGAGACAAGTGGTTACTATACCCTGCTTTCGCTTACGCGCGCAGGGTAATTATAAAAACATATTAAGAAGACAAAATATATTTACTTTTAATTTGAAACAAAACACTGAGTGAATATCTGTGTAGTTGTCAGGCATATTAGAAAAATGACAAAATAAAGCAAGAACCGCGAAATCTTCTTCAAAACACATTCCACAATCTTAAAAATAAATCAGGCAAATATTTATTCAATAATGTGTAAAATTTCTTGATGCACTGTGGATACATATGATCGGATACTCAACAGTAGAACAGCTTACATCATAGGTCAGTTCAATTGGGGCTAAACCGGTGCTGAATAACAGCGAAAACTCCCTAATTTACGATTAATGATTGATATACCGTTCTATAAAATTTTAAAGATTTCATGCATTCGACTGCCACTATGCTAATCCTATACAGATCTCATTGTATAGATATGACCTTTACCTTAAAAAGACCTTCTATTATGTTTATTTATTGGACTGTTGTGACCTTTACCTTGAAAATGCACACATATATTTTTTCAAGGAGACGAGTATAAGTCCTCAACTTTTCGAGGATAAGTTATGCGTCGTTTTTTTCTGAAATTCTTTTTGCCCACTAACCGAAAAACTAAAACTTTTGCATATCAAGAAGCGCAGAAATGGACACTGGTAAAATTACTGCAGAGAAAAATAATTAATTTATAGTAATTCTACAAAATAGTGAGGTATTTTGAAAACAAAAAAGATCTTCTGGAAAATAAAAAGAAATAGTTGGGATAAAATTTGTTTTTACGTTCTGTATTTGTCTTTCTTGTGTGTTTTTTTCTTTTATGAAAATTAACTTGAACAATCTTTGATTCATACCTTTGAAATAATCCTGAGTATGTGAGTAAATTAAGGTTCCTCAACTGGCTGAAAATGGTTCGCAGCGTTCTGATGTAATTTATCAGAAATGCAGTAAATTGTGGTCATGCTATTTGAGTTATTAATCAACCGGAGTTGGGTCTTCTAGTGCTGTTTGTATTGAATATTCTTATCTGAGATACACGATGTCAGAAGAAAATATGACAGGATGGTCACAGACTGCTTGTAATTATGGTTTTATTCGGCCAGAACCGATTTGAGTAAAAGTAGTAACAACAACAAGAACAACATCGTAATGTAGTTCGAAATAAATTCTCTGTCATTTGGGTATTTGATAAAAAAGAAAAATTCAAAACATTAGAACTTTGAATAAGTATTTAACGTTTTAGCTATCGATACAAAACTGTAGTGAGGTGGGATTCTGCCATAGTCAATTTCACATCTTTCAAAGGGAATCGATAACTTAAATTTTATCGATTTTCAAGTTGATTGATCTTTCAAAGGAATCGAATACTTACGGATTAGGAGAAAATTTATTGATTGCTTTAAAACAAAATTCTACTTCACATTATCGATCAACTTTAAAATTAATTTTTTTTCAAAAATGTAGTTCATAACGATCTTATTTTTTTTAATTATTTCGAAGTGGACAATTATGTTATATTAAAAAAAAAATATCATATTAAAGTCAAGAGCGTTGGTTCTGGCAGGAACAAGTAGCGTTTTAGAATTTTTACTCAACCAAACAGTGAATTATCGATACCTATACATTGATACTGCAAAACATCCGCGGTTAACGGGTACTCCGTCGATTACGACGACGAGTGTTCTTGCTGACCTGATCACCAGAACTACCTGCTCGAGAAATTAAATTATAATTGGCTGAGCACTGCAGAGATACGCGTATCCCTACGGTACTTCTCGGGGAAATAAAGTGTGACACAGAATGTGATAAGGTGGTTCATCGAAACGCAGGTACAGCTCTTTTTCGTCAGCTGAGTGGAGCGGAGAAACGTGGTGGTATCAAGTATCTTGCTGAAGGACACTAAGCGTCGCTAAGAAATCGAACTCATGCCCTTACGATTGTGAGCTGAATATCCTAACCACTTAGCCATGTGCCATCTATTCGCGTTTAAAGCTTGACTCGAACCTGTAGGTTCCTTAAGCCAGAGATTATCTGAAGACCGCGGCATACAAGTGATTGGAATAACAAGTCTTCATTGGACGGGAAGGCCGCCGGCTGGAAAGTCAACCTACAAGACTGCTGTTAACTTATTTAGGCAAAACAAGAAATGCAGCGCCTTCCTCAAGGACAGGACGCATCATATGGACAAGACATCGGATGTTGGGTGTTAAGCTCATAAGCCCAGCTCATAAGCCCTCGTAACCACAAGGTAACGCATCTTCACATATACATGATAAAAACGTTTAAAATCCAATGTTCCTGGATTCAAAGTCTATTGGTTATCTTAGCTTCTGTGTCTTTAAATTTCCAGCGTCAAGCTGGTCGTATTAGCTTCGCTTGTTTTGTTAATTTTCCCACTGTGACGATAATCTGGTGATTATAAGAATATGTGATTTGATTAGAACGAAGCCTCTATTTTAAAACCTCCCTAGAAAACTCACGTACGAAATAGCTACAATTATAGTTATCATGGCAAAGGCATGTCTTGACTGGGAACGTTCGAATGAAAAGGATCAGAAGGGCCAACGTAGGAGTATTTATGTAATCGTTCCACCTATAAAATTGATACCTTAATCTTCGTCGAGCTTCGCCCTACCAACTTTAAGAAAGCATTGCATAAAAGATCATAGCCTAAATCTATCTAGAGCATATCTCTAAATGTACAGCAAACACAATATTACAGGTATGAATCATTTCAAAGAGGAAAGCATGCTCGAAGTGTATGGTGAAGGTTATGTAGAGTGCTCTCCCTTCGTCTAACGCTTAATTTTAACTCTGAAAAAAATTCAGCAAATTTTCTTGCAACATATTTGAAATCTTTTAAATGATTGTGATGCATCATTCTTAAGAATGTATTTGACGAGATAAGCGAATGCAGAGAAGACAATAAGCATGCTTTTTGATGATAATACTTCGAAATTTTAGATTTTATATAGAAATATACACATAACCACGCCGTGGGAGATTAAAGGATTATGTGAAATAAAATATTAATCTTCATCTTTATTTCAATAGATATGACATCCATTATGGTGGATTAAATTCATTACCTTAAGAACGGATTTTATGGTGCAACTATCAATTGTAATGCTACCAGACCTGCATATAATACATAAATTTAAATTGTTGCAATACATATATATATATGTGTGTGTGTGTGTGTGTGTGTGTGTGTGTGTGTATCTGTGTATATTTAGTATATTTATGTTCATATATGTGTATATATATAAACATGTCTGTATGTATGTTTGTACGTATCTGTCTACACACACAAGCACACACACACAGACACGCACGCATTCATACAGGAGGTGGTGCTGTGAAAAGTTGTTCTTGCCTTTAAGGGGTCCGCGAAAGACCTGGCTGGAGGCCCAAACTTTGTAGTTCTGTTACAGAGCTTAGAAAACCTGAAGGACTGATGCAATGAGTGTGTAAAGGTGAGAGGGGAAAACGCTAAATAAAATCATAATTTCCTTATCTCCCTGTATTCCATTTTACTCAAACCCATGAAATTTCAGCACCACCTCGTATATATATATATATATAACAAACGAAAGACAGAAGGTGGAATATACGAGAATATATTATTAATCACCACAATTGCTTCGTCACTTCTACCATCGACTCCTCTTGTAGGACACACAAAAATTACTTCAGAAGTATTCTAGGTATTATATA
>NC_068995.1:11453087-11453811 GCF_001194135.2 Octopus bimaculoides
ATATATATATATATATATATATATATACATATATATATATGTATATCTTGGTGTGTAAGTACATATATATATATATCATATATACAAGCATATATATATTTATATACACATTTACACACATGCACACACAGAGACGTACAAACACGCAGACACATACATGTATATATGTTTTACACCTTTCGCTTCTCCCCTCCAATAAAAGAATGTCTTATTACTTCTGATAGCTCTGATAGGAAGAAATATAATTTCTAGGTATTAGAAACTTGTCATTTTTGAAGCACATGATATCGATAAAAATACAGTGATAATGTTTGATAGACAGGCCCTATTTTACGAAACTCACATACGGCAGCAACTGATAATTTCAGCATGTAGTTTTCTTATCAGTCACGATGTTTTTATTTCACACTTTTCATTGCTAATCTTTCTCTCCATCTCTCTATCTTCCTTGGCCTCTCTCCTCTTTCTCACTTTCACTTCCCCTCTGCGTCTTTCTGTCCCTGCGTTTTTTCTCCCAGTTTCTCTCCTTGTCTCATTAATTCACCTTACTATATATATATAAATGTATGTATGTATATATATAACTCTGGTTCTATTTTGTTTATTTTGTTTTTCCTCCCTATGCCTTTCTCTATCTAGCACTCTGTGTATGTCTATATACTATTTCAAGGTATAGGTATCTAATTATGCCCATCATATATATATATATATATATATATATATA
>NC_068995.1:11454137-11457588 GCF_001194135.2 Octopus bimaculoides
TATGTATGTATGTATGTATGTATGTGTGTATATGCATGCATAAATGCATACGATACATGCAATCAGCAAGCCATGTATGCGCGCGCACATCAAAATATGTAAGTATGTATGCATGCATGTATCGTCAAATCCATTTAGCACTTCATTCGTATTAATCTTTATTGACAGACTATATTTTATCATCCATATTCTTTCACATAAAGGGGTTTAGTGTGGTAGAAACCATATCCATATATTTCTTTTATATCTTTACAAATCTATATCTCGTGAATCTGCGATAGTCTTTGTTTCACACAAAGTTTAAACTTGATCTTTGTGTCATTCTTATTGTTTCCTTAAAACCTGAGCTCAGTATCTTTTCTATTGCGATTACATTTTTTTTTGTAACATATGCGCTTGACCCCTTTTCCATTCTCATTGTTTATTTATATCACGTGAGCAATATGAGAGTGATTTTCATTGTATGAATCAATGTATAAGCTCAAATATTCATTAAATTGTTTCTTCTTTTATTAGTAGCGTACTATGTGTCTTTGATTGTTATTGTGTCTCCTTTTTTACTTGAGCTTGATCACTGCTGTTCATTCTCAAGATGTCTCTTCCCTTTTGAGCCAGATCTTTCGTTTTCCTGTTATTTTCTCATAATTATTTGTGCTGGATCTATCTTCCATTGTTAATACTTATCTTATCAATTGAATCCGATTTAGTTTTCATTGCGAGTGTTACTGTTAATATTTGAGCTCGACCTTGCTTTGTCATTCTTTAGTAACATGCAACATGCTGTCACGGTCCTTTAGGAAATATTACTAAAGTTTAATTATATCTTCTAGCTTCAGAATTGTTTTGTTTAAGTTTTATTTTGTGTGTTAAATTTAGCATAGTTCCATTATATGTTCTTCGATTCGAGAAAACTCTCGCGGTTCCGTGTTTTGCTTTCAGTTGTATTTTTTTCTCTAAAATTAATATTTTGACCATTTATTGGTACTTGAAACTGATAGTGGAAGTTCTGATATTCCTTCAGAATTATTCCTCCCCCTCCTATCCGTGTCTACCAATAAGGACTTTTTGATTAACCGTTAATTTCTTTAATGATTGCAGGAATTTCTGCATGCTACTTACTCTTGGATTCTAAATGGGAATACCAGAGGAATATATTTTTCCACCTAAGGCAACAGGAATAAATTATTATTACAAGAATTTTAATTTAATAAGTTACGATAATTTGAATTTTTCAAATTTTTCTTCTTTTCTCTCTTTCTTGTTTTATTATATTTTATTTTTTTTCATTCAACGGAAATTTCAATTTCAACACCACTCATATAATTTATGCCACAGTCACGGTGAACACAAAGGCGTACACACACACGCACACACACGCACACATATACACTCACACACACACAAACATTTCCAATATGCCTCTGTGTTTGTGTGCGCGTGTATGTGTGTGTTTAATATGTATAACAGAAAAAAATATTTCACAAAGAAAATTAACGAGTGCGCGATATGTGGCATTGAGATTTTCCCTATGTATTGCCATGTTACAAGGTGTGAATCGTAAATTCCGTGCACATGCAAAATGACACATTTAAATATTTACATCCGTACATACATTTATACACACACCCCGCACGCACGTGCGCCCACACACACATACACATACATACACACACATACATACAGCCGTTCACACACAGACACACACAAAGACACACGCATACGCGAACAGGCACACACAGAGACACACAGACAAATACACACACATACACACGGACACATTTAGCTGTTCGATAAAATCATTCGTTTCTTTCTGCTGTTATTTAAATTAACACGAAACTTACCGTTAATTATAGTGTTTTGTGTGTTTTGTAGCTCTGTTCTTCCTCCATAATTCTTGCTTATCGTTTGTGAAATGTGAATAAATCTCTCCTCTTTTCAGACATACGACTGCATAGCGCCGAGTAGAAAACAAAATGAGCGGTTTTGACATATGCTTTTCTTCGCTTTCAGTTCATATTCCGAAGCTGTCAAGGCCGTTTAAGACATTATTTGTCATCTGTACGAAGAAGGTACTTTTACAAAAAGAACTCCCCAATTCATGATCTTCCAAGCCTCAAGATAAGAAAATTCGATCTCATAGCGTCTACGAGTTCCAGCCGACTTATACACTTCGATGAGGTTCCATTGAACCAGCACAACCTCAAAGATCCGTGTCAGTCTACTAAGGAATTAGCCCAGCACATAAGGCGGTGAGCTGGCAGAAACGTTAGCACACCGGGCGAAATGCTCAGCGGTATTTCGTCTGCCGTTACGTTCTGAGTTCAAATTCCGCCGAGGTCGACTTTGCTTTTCATCCTTTCGGCGTCGATAAATTAAGTATTAGTTACGCACTGGGGTCGATGTAATCAACTTAATTCCTTTGTCTGTCCTTGTTTGTCCCCTCTATGTTTAGCCCCTTGTGGGCAATAAAGAAATAAGATGTGATGCAATCATGACACATCCCTCCGGCACCTTCATTCGATGGGTAAGGTCCAAACTGTCCGACCAGTAACACACGACAACACTTACCCCTCACCACCATCACTGTGTCGCTAATTTTACCAAAAATGCCATTCCAGTGCTCAGTCGGGAAGTTGTATCGCAACCACAGAACACTACCGACATACAGCCTTCAGATTATCACCTTTTTCGGCCCCTCTCCTACAGTTTGCGAGTCGTGGACTGAAAATTTGGCCCGATCAATTCTCTGAGTGCAGACTCGGTAATTTCTCTCGTCAAGTCATTCACAAACTTGAGGAAAGTTGGCAAGAAGTGAACAATGGAAGAGAATATATTATTTAATGGTTTGCTAAAATTATTGTTGAAATATAAATATAGACAAACGAGTTAATCTGACATCCCAATACACACACAGACACACACACACACACATTAAATGTGATGCAAATATTATCTGTTATAGAACTTAAGACGTAGTGTAGAGTAGACAAATATCTTCATTACATCTGCAAGATGCTTCTGAACCGTGAAAACAACTATGATCAACCACAGGCGATACCCGAGTAAACATGTATTTTTATACAATAACACACACACACTCCCTATCCCTCTCTCTCTCTCATAACATACACATACACAGATAAAGACACACTCTCTATCTATCTGACACACACACACATTAACAGACATATAACTCCGTACGATAGTCCTAGAGGAATATATTTTTCTGCCTACGGCAAAGAAATAAATTATTGCAGAGTTTATAATTTAATAAATTAAGTTAATTTGAATTTTCGTATGATTTTTCTGTTCTTCCTTTTTTCTTTATAATTCAACAGAAGTTTCAAATTAACACTACTCTTATCTTCTACAATACAATCCTGAAAAACGTACATACACACACATACTTAGAAACATTTACGCACGCAAATATATATGTATATATATATAT